>NW_027464850.1:0-185662 GCF_043290135.1 Rhipicephalus microplus
CTGTGTAAAAACAACTATATTTTACTCGCAGTGGCTGCTTAGGCCATAAAAGCAGGGAGCGAGCGAGCGCCTACAGACCAGCTGTGATCTACCACCCATTCGTTATATTGTTCCCTTCACAATTGATCAGGTAATCGTGCATGTACCCAAATACATGCTGCCAAACCATCTGATATTGCTGTCCCGTTTCATCTTGTTGGCATCACTTAAAGGAGTACTGAGACAAATTTTCAATATTTAGGAATATTGGTTCTATAGAAGACGATTGGTTTCAAAAATACAGTTTTTATTGCGTGGGAAAACATCGCATATGTTTTTAATACCTCTACTTTTAAAAGACACTACCAATTTCAATATCAAGTGGGTGGCTTCTCTGTGATATGACAAGGCAGTGTGACGTTGCAGGAACTTGGCAATTTGCTACGTACTAATGGCAGAAAAGCGATCTGCTCGTGGTACATATAAACCATGAGTGCATTGTCCCTATTGACCATAACAGTGATTTCTGTGATTCAGGCTGCATGGAAACTCCGTTTTCGAACTCGGAGGAACCTTGTTGACTCGTCATGATGATGTCCACTTCATTGTGTCCAATACGTTGGAACAAAAACTTTAAAGTCAAAGTAACTATTTCATGCACGCTGGCTGACTATTGTGTGGCAAGTGGTAATGCTGCTTGCATACCGAGGAAACTAAAAATGTCCCTTTTGCGATGTCTCAAAATTGTCTCGGTACACGTTTTAAAGACACTAAAACCAAAAACATTTTACGCGTATTAGTGATGTACAATTTCTCAATCCAGGAAATAGCACCCTTACCGCGAAACGACGCTTGGTAATTGAGATAACGCACCAAAAGAAAATGTGGGTGGAGACGCTCACTTAATATTTTCGCACGAAACCAGGTGACATCATAAAATTCAAACACGTGTACTGGGTCTCATGTAAATATTGATTCATCAAAATTATGTACACTGTTATCTGTCGGTGTGATGGACCTAAGATACAAAATTTCAGAAATATTCATCAAGCCAATGTTGCGAAAATACAATTCATTTTCAAAATTTAGCATCACAAAATAAAAAATAAACTTCATCCCTAATATTTTCTTCGCTGAAAATGAACTTGTGGCTTGAGAGGTCTCTGTGTGCCGCGTGTCAGTCTAAACTGAGACATTAGTTCTCTTTAGTGTACCTTCAAGAAAATATTGGCAACTGCTGGTACAACTGCTGGAGTCACTACAAACATTGCTTTGAAGCAATATTTGATTTTATTGAATTACTAGCTTTTAGTCAAATTACTAACTTATCAATCTCTCGTAAGGGCGAAGATAGAATACGCATCAGCCATTTGGAGCCCGCATCAAGCATATCTCATCGATCAACTCGAGTCACTTCAAAATCAAGCCACACGATTTATTCATTCTACGTACTCTTATGACGTCAGCATATCAGCACTGAAAGCAGAATCTGGCCTATCATTGCTTGCATCTCGTCGCCGCATTTCTAGTCTTTCCCATTTTCACAAGTTTTTTTACAGCTCGCTCGGCAGGCCACCATACATTCTTCCTCCGGCACGCATCTCCCATCGCACTGGTCACCCGCAACAAGTTGAGCGGCCGCGTACGCGCACCGTCACTTTTTCGTCCTCATTCTTTTTTCGTGCAGCTACGGACTGGAACGGCCTTTCTAACGAAATCACCGCCATAACCTGTCCTACCACCTTTTTGAACACCGTAACAAATTACCTTGCATTGTAAAAAAAAATGGCTTTCACGTTTTCATATATGTACCCACCCCGTATGTAATACCCCTTCAATGGGGTCTTTAAGGTAATAAAATGAAATGAAATGAAATGAAACATGAGAGGTTCACTGACATTTTAGTCCTATCACTTCATTGAACTCGGCCTTGTCGTTGACACTTGTGTTCTAGCGACTTAACAGCAGTCTTGAGTTCTTTTTGGGGCAAGGCATAGCATTATTGTGATCCCTTTTTTGTGCCCAATGCAGGGGCTATCGTGATATTTCTGCGGCAGAATAATCCGAAGACATGCAGTGAATTTAGCTTAGATGTCGAAGACCTGTACTACGATGAAATCGGGTTACGTTGTGACAGATTTTTTATGTTTTTTTCTCTTGCTGCAGAATCGTCAATATAAAGGCAAATGAAGAATGGCAGAACGTTCATAAAATATTTCCTCACACTACGGAGTGTTCTACTGATCCCAATTTTCAATACAAATGGCTCTATTGTGGTGGGAAGGTGGGGTGGGGCAAATGACTCTACATCGTGTGGGCAGCTTTGTGACAATGTTGTTTTTGGCTGAGCATGATTGAGAAAAAAGGCTAGCACAAAGTTACACAATGAAAAGTTCATTAGAGTTATCTACAACTGTTTTCTGTTCTAGCAACCTCACAGTTGTATGAAAATTTATTCATACATGTGCCTCCGCAATCAAGATGTTTTACCTCAAAGATACCTTGTTTTGCTCGATTGGTGATTGGCTGGAAATGAAACGAGCACATTATGCAACAAACAGCATTGTAAACTTTTTTTTTGTCTGGCCCACTGAGCGTTGAGTAGTGAAGTTCAAGACTAGCATAGTTTCCATGCGTCCGTCCATTTAACCACCTTCAGCAAACTTCATCTGGTGCATGTAGTGAACAAAACGATAGGCAGGTAGTCTTTTTTTTTGTAAACGGTTGCGTGTAAAGGAAAAGTGAATTGCTCACAACACTTGTGCAGGCCACGTTCATACGTCTCTGGGCTGTCTAAAAGATACTCTTGCGGTAAAAACTCGATGCTGAAGTGCCTCTGCTTAACTTAATTTGTGCAAAAGACAGGGTTCTTGTTACAAAGGAGCAGATTACTCAAAGCTTAGCTTTATGAAGCCAGCCAATTCAGTAGGCGTTTTTCTCACTTGCTGCTGTGGCTAAGTAACATCGGAATTTGTGCATTGCTAGAGAAGTATCAAATGTCTTCGACGTTTACTTGTTGTTTAGTTCACCTAACACGCAGTTTCAGTTTTTTTCCGCTTCCCTGTGTCGGCCTAAAATAAACATGTCTGTTCAACATCGATAATTGCTAGGCTTTAATGTGCCAACAAGATATCATTCTGAGGTACGCTGCAGTGTGCGTACAAAGATTGTGACCGCTTGGGGTTCTCCAATGTGCACATAGCATTTTGGTTCGCGGGTGTTCTTTTTATATTTCGTCCCCACCTAAATGCAGCCGTTATGGTCAGGAAATCCATCCCGCGCTATCAACCATACGACCGCGACACCACCCGTGCTATGCTGTCACAGTTGTTCGCCTGATCAACATCAACGTACATGCATTCCACAGACAGGGTGTACATATGCCGCCAGAAAAAGTGATGCTGCAGCCTCTACTTATTCGTTTTTTTATTATAGAAGTGCGCAGTGTAGTATCGTCGCCGCACGGGCATATAAGCCAGTACTACAATAGCACAATGTCCCAACCAGGAAATGATCACGAGGAAGTTGCCGTCACTGCACAACACTGTTTCTTCAATGCCACATGCATAGATGCAGTCCGCTTCGCAGAGCTCCTCTCTATTTTTAAGTATTATTTATGTGAGAGTAGCCTTCTGACAGTTTTTTTTTAGCCTCAGTACAGTATTACTGGCGCAATGGCTTTTAGAGCTTATCGTTCCAGAATGAAGCACGGTAGCGCCAAGAGTACGTTCTCTCTCTGCAGCCGGTTCGCAAATGGCTGTATTGTGTCGCGAGTTTCTGTCAAGTACGGCTTTTTGGTGAGCTACCTATCCAGTCCTGGTCTCCTATAAAACCAAGACTTCAGATCATGCAAGTCTCCAAAAGCACATGAAATTTCGGAGGTTTATTTATAGCGAAAAGAACAACGTATGAAACCACATCAGCACATCTTTCATAGCCTTTGGAGATACCATTTTAAAATTGGGACAGGAGCCTTGCACTAATCCACAAGTGTCAGTGCTGAAATTGGGTTAGCATAGATTCTTTCATCTTGTGTTGTCTATCTGGTGGTCTGTCATCCTCTTGTGCAGTATTAGCTGACGTGTGCCGAAGAATAATCCAGAGTTGAAAGTTCGTGCAGTCGTGTGTCTTGTTGCCCTGTTATCAATTTATACAGCCATAGGCTATAGCTGCAGACTAGTTCACCTGTCATGCAACCCTGTAAATCATGTGTAGAAATCACGAAAGACCTGGTGTCTGTTTGTCAATTAGTCAAACAAGCTTGTTTTAATCAACTTTAAATGAAATCTATTCCTGAATTTTTTGGTCTGTGGCAGATTTTTTTTGCCCAATGACTGTTGAAGTATTTGTTCATTTTATTCCATAATGGCCACATGGCATTTGATCTGGATAGTACATTATAACATCTACTGTTATTGTTGTTCATTGTTTTTGCTTGCTTATATGTTATACTGCAGTGCTTAGAACTTATCTTGAGGTGTTTATTTCAATTTACGTATACAGGTGTCTGAAAAAGCACAGCGTTTCATCAAGACATGGCTGTTGAAGTTTGTTGGCCTTGATGGAGGCTAGGAAAGGCACTTTATAGATGTGTTCATAGATTTGCAGCCCGGTCGCTGCTGCCCCTTGGAGCAGGGATCTGCGACAGCCTGTGATGGTTGGTTTCTTGCCCAATCGCTGCTTGCAGGACCCTTGGAAGCCTACTTTCATTGCCTCATCTGCTGCTGCAGCCTCTGAGTCATTGCCCAACCTCTGCGCTCCTGGCCAGCCCTATGCCGATAAAGCCTTGCTGTACTCGCCTCCTAGTTTGGGCTTCATTACTGAACTGCAGCAACTTGAAAAGCCGAACTGAAATAAATAGTTTGGCTTAGTATACTCAGAAATAAGGTTACAAAATATTGTGTTCTGGTATTCTTATTTATAGATTGCTAGTGTGCGGAATATTTGCACGGAGCAGTTACTTTAGTTAATGTTTTTTTAGCTAATACATAATAGAACAGCCCATTCTCGCGAAAATAAAGAAAAATGTATGTCTTATGCTCTACATGTGGGGAGGATAATAGGCAATGCAAGAAAAAAGGCAAAATTGGACGATTTAGTGAAATCCTGTAGTGCTTCTACACTAGTCATCCAGTGGTCAGTCGCCTTGAAGTATACTACGCTGCCAAGCTCGTACGGGGCGCTATAAGCTGCTAGAGGTGATTCTGGGGATGTAATGTAAAGTCCACCGGCAAAGAAATGCCAGTAGTATAAAGCCCATATTATTCACGGTGTAAAATTGGCAAGCCAATGGTAGCCAATATTCGTCGTAAAGTGAATGCTGGCGCAATACCGGCATTTCATTGGCTACAAAGTGGCCCGAGATTGGCCCTATGCTGGATGTATGTTGGCAACTGCGTCGGTGAAAGGACGGGCCTTCATTGGCATGTGTAGAGTGGGCCGCCGTCGCCTGGGTGTCGGCAAATGCAACGGCAGGACGTCGGCCCCAGGTTGGCTTGAACGGCGGTCCTACATCGGTAGAAGTTGATCTTTGCCGATTTGCCAACCTTGGGCCAATATTGCAGCGACGTTAGCCAATACCGGTCCAAGATCGGTCCATCGCCGGAGTGCTGCCTGGGTTAGGTTAGGTTGAGTTATGTTCAAGCTAGGTAGCGTCGTGAAACTACCGAAAACGACGACATCTAACGAGATAGTGTTGGTTTGTAGCGAGTGCAAAACTGCGATAGGTGAAATAATGTGAAAGCACACAAAACGACATTGAACTAGACAGATACTGCGTCTTGTACCGTTACAAGGGCGAAACTGCTATATTGTGGTATTCTCGTGAAAGCGCATGCAAGAATCGTGAAACTTTAAAAAACGATGTCATTAGCGAGATACAGCGTTCTGTAGTGTACTAAGTTGGTGAAAAACTTTGAGGTCATGATAATATCGCAATTGTGAACCAAACAGTGTAACAGAGCGTTTTTAAATACAAGCGCGAAGGTTAGGTTAGGTTAAGTTATGAAGCGTCATAAAACCGCAATAAACAATTTCAGCTATTGAGATGCAGTGTTTTTCACCATTACAAGTCGGACACTGCGATATCTAATGTTAAAGTGCATGAAACCGTTGTAATGTTGCAAAAAGCATTGTAAAGTAGCGAATAAAATGTTTTCTAGTGCTAGAAGTGCAAAGGTTAGGTTAGGTTGAGTTATGTTAGTTCAAGCTAGGTAGTGTCGTGAAGCCACCAAAAACGACGTCATCTAACGAGATAGTGTTGTTTTGTTGCGAAAACGAAACTGCTATAGGTGAATTATTGTGAAAGCACACAAAACGGCGTCAACTAGCCAGATACTGCGTCTTGTACTGTTACAAGTGCGAAAGTGCTATATTGTGTTATTCTCGTGAAAGCGCAAGCAAGCATCGTGGAACCTTAAAGAACGATGTCATTTAGCGGGATACAGCGTTCTGTACTGTACTAACTGGGTGAAAAAATGTGCGGTCATGCAAATATCGTAATTGTGAACGAAACAGTGTAACAGAGCGTTTTTAGATACAAGTGCGAAGGTTAGGTTAGGTTATGAAGCGTCATAAAACCGCATTAAACAATGTCAACTAATGATATGCAGCGTTTTTCACAACTACAAGTCGGAAACTGCGATATCTAATGTGAAAGCACATGAAACCATGGTATTGTTGCAGAAAGCACTGTAAAGTAGCGAGTAAAACGTTTTCTAACGATAGAAGTGCGAAGGTTAGGTTAGGTTAAGTTAGTTTAAGCTAGGTAGCGTCGTGAAACCACCAAAAACTACGTCATCTAACGAGATAGTGTTGTTTTATTGCGAGTACGAAACTGCGATAGGTGAAATGTTGTGAAAGCACAAAAAACGGCATGAATAAGCCAGATACTGCGTGTTGTACCGTTACAAGTGCGAAACTGCTATACTGTGATATTCTCGTTAAAGCGCATGCAAGCATCGTGAAACCTTAAAGAACGATGTCATTTAGCGAGATACAGCGTTCTGTACTGTCATGGATTGGTGAAAAACTGTGAGGTCATGCTAATATCCTAATTGTGAACGAAACAGTGTAATAGAGTGTTTTTAGATACAAGTGCGAATGTTAGGTTAGGTTAAGATATCAACCGTCGTAAAACCGCATTAAACAATGTCACTTAGTGAGATGCAGTGTTTTTCACCATTACAAGTCGGGATCTGCGATATCTAATGTGAAAATGCAAGAAACCGTCGTAATGTTGCAAAAGGCATAGTGAAGTAGCGAATAAAACGTTTTCTAACGCTAGAAGTGCAAGGATAGGTAAGGTTGAGTTATGTTAGTTCAAGCTAGGTAGCGTCGTGAAGCCACCAAAAAAGACGTCATCTAACGAGATAGTGTTGTTTTGTTGCGAGTACGAAACTGCGATAGGTGAGTTATTGTGAAAGCACACAAAACGGCGTGAACTAGCCGGATACTGCGTCTTGTACTGTTACAAGTGCGAAACTGGTATATTGTGTTATTCTCGTGAAAGCGCATGCAAGCATCGTGGAACCATAAAGAACGATGTCATTTAGCGGGATACAGCGTTCTTTACTGTCATAGATTGGTGAAAAACTGTGAGGTCATGCAGATATCATAATTGTGAACGAAACAGTGTAACAGAGCGTTTTTAGATACAAGTGCGAAGGTTAGGCTAGGTTAAGTCATGAAGCGACAAAAAACCGCATCAAACAATGTCAGCCAATGAGATGTAGTGTTTTTCACCATTACAAGTCGGACACTGCGATATCTAATGTGAAAATGCAGGAAACCGTCGTAATGTTGCAAAAAGCATTGTGATGTAGCGAATAAAACGTTTTTTAACGCTAGAAGTGCAAAGGATAGGTAAGGTTGAATTATGTTAGTTCAAGCTGTGTAGCGTCGTGAAGCCACCAAAAAACGACGTCATGTAACGAGATAGTGTTGTTTTATTGCGAGTACGAAACTGCGATAGGTGAAATGTTGTGAAACCACACAAAACGGCATGAACAAGCCAGATACTGCGCGTTTTACTGTTACAAGTGCGAAACTGCTGTACTGTGATATTCTCGTTAAAGCGCATGCAAGCATCGTGAAACCTTAAAGAACGATGTCATTTAGCGAGATACAGCGTTCTGTATTGTAATAGATTGGTGAAAAACTGTGAGGTCATGCAAATATCCTAATTGTGAACGAAACAGTGTAATAGAGTGTTTTTAGATACAAGTGCGAATGTTAGGTCAGGTTAACATATGAACCGTCGTAGAACCGCATTAAACAATGTCACTTAGTGAGATGCAGTGTTTTTCACCTTTACAAGTCGGAAACTGCGATATCTATGTGAAAGCGCATGAAACCGTCTTAATGTTGCAGAAAACACTGTAAAGTAGCGAGTAAAACGTTTTCTAACGCTAGAAGTTCGAAGGTTAGGTTAGGTTGAATTGTGTTAGTTTAAGCTAGGTCGCGTCGTGAAACCACCAAAAATGACGTCATCTATTGAGATAGTGTTGTTTTTTGCGAGTACGAAACTGGATAGGTGAAATACTCTGAAAGCGCACAAAACGGCATGAGCTAGCCGGATACTGCGTCTTGTACCGTTACAAGTGCGAAACTGCTAATTTGTGATAATCTCGTGAAAGCGCATTCAAGCATCGTGAAACCTTAAAGAACGATGTCATGTAGCTAGATACAGCGTTTTGTACTGTACTAGTTGGTGAAACACTGTAAGGTCATGAAAATATCGTAATTTTGAACGAAACAGTGTAATAGAGCGTTTTTAGATACAAGTGAAAAGGTTAGGTTAGGTTAAGTCAAGAAGCTACAACAAACCGCATCAAACAATGTCAGCTATTGAGATGCAGTGTTTTTCACGATTACAAGTCGGGAACTGCGATATCTAATGTGAAAGCGCATGAAACCGTCGTAAAATTGTAGAAAGCATTGTAAAGTAGCGAGTAAAACGTTTTCTAACGCTAGAGATGCGAAGGTTAGGTTAGGTTGAGTTATGTTATTTTAAGCTAGGTAGCGTCGTTAAACCACCAAAAATGACGTCATCTAATGAGTTAGTGTTGTTTTGTTGCGAGTGCGAAACTGCGATATGTGAAATATTGTGAAAGCACACATAACGGCACGAACTAACCGGATACTGCGTCTTTTACTGTTACAAGCGCGAAACTCCTATTGTGATATTCTCGTGAAAGTGCTTGCAAGCATCGTGAAACCTTAAAAAACGATGTCATTTAGCGAGATACAGCGTTCTGTACTGTAATAGATTGGTGAAAAACTGTGAGGTCATGCAAATATCGTAATTGTCAACGAAACAGTGTAACCAAGTGTTTTTAGATACAAGTTCAAAGGTTAGGTTAGATTAGGTTATGAAGCGTCATAAAACCGCATTAAACAATGTCACTTAGTGAGATGTAGTGTTTCTCACCATTACAAGTCGGGAACTGCGATATCTAATGTGAAAGCGCATGAAACCGTCGTAATGTGGTAGAAAGCATTGTAAAGTAGCGAGTAAAACGTTTTCTAACGATGGAAGTGCGAAGGTTAGGTTAGGTTAAGTTAGTTTAAGCTAGGTAGCGTCGTGAAACCACCAAAAACGACGTCATCTAACGAGATAGTTTTGTTTTATTGCGAGTACGAAACTGCGATAGGTGAAATGTTGTGAAAGCACACAAAACGGCATGAACAAGCCAGATACTGCGTGTTGTACCGTTACAAGTGCGAAACTGCTATACTGTGATATTCTCGTTAAAGCGATTGCAAGCATCGTGAAACCTTCAAGAACGATGTCATTTAGTGAGATACAGCGTTCTGTACTGTACTAGGTTGGTGAAAAACTGTGAGGTCATGCAAATATCGTAATTGTGAACGAAACAGTGTAATAGAGCGCTTTTAGATACAAGCGCGAATGTTAGGTTAGGTTATGAAGCGTCATAAAACCGCAATAAACGATTTCAGCTATTGAGAAGCAGTGTTTTTCACCATTACAAGTCGGAAACTGCGATATATAATGTGAAAGCGCATGAAACCGTCGTAATGTTGCAGAAAGCATTGTAAAGTAGCGAGTAAAACGTTTTCTAACGCTAGAGATGCGAAGGTTAGGTTGAGTTATATTATTTGAAGCTAGGTAGCGTCGTTAAACCACCAAAAACGACGTCATCTAACGTGTTAGTGTTGTTTTGTTGCGAGTGCTAAACTGCGATATGTGAAATATTGTGAAAGCACACATAACGGCACGAACTAGCCAGATACTGCGTCTTGTACTTTTACAAGCGCGAAACTGCTAATGTGATATTCTCGTGAAAGTGCTTGCAAGCATCGTGAAACCTTAAAGAACGATGTCATTTAGCGAGATACAGCGTTCTGTACTGTACTAAGTTGGTGACAAAACTTTGAGGTTATGCAAATATCGTAATTGTCAACGAAACAGTGTAACCGAGCGTTTTTAGATACAAGTGCAAAGGTTAGGTAACTTAAGTCATTGAGCGTCAAAAAACGGCATCAAACAATGTCAGCTATGGAGATGCAGTGTTTTTCACCATTACAAGTCGGGAACTGCGATATCTAATGTGAAAGCGCATGAAACTGTCGTAACGTTGTAGAAAGCGTTGTAAAGTAGCGAGTAAAACGTTTTTTAACGATAGAAGTGCGAAGATTATGTTAGGTTGAGTTATGTTAGTTTAAGCTAGGTAGCGTCGTGAAACCACCAAAAACGACGTCGTCTAACGAGATAGTGTTGTTTTTTTTGCGAGTACGAAACTGGATAGGTGAAAAATTGTGAAAGCACACAAAACGGCATGAACTAGCCGAGTACTGCGTCTTGTACCGTTACAAGTGCGAAACTGCTATTTTGTGATATTCTCGTGAAAGCGCATGCAAGCATCGTGAAACCTTAAAGAACGATGTGATCTAGCTAGATACAGCGTTCTGTACTGTACTAGTTGGTGAAACACTGTAAGGTCATGCAAATATCGTAATTGTGAACGAAACAGTGTAATAGAGCGTTTTTAGATACAAGTGCAAAGGTTAGGTTAGGTTAAGTCATTGAGCGACAAAAAACCGCATCAAACAATGTCAGCTATTGAGATGCAGTGTTTTTCACCATTACAAGTCGGGAACTGCGATATCTAAGGTGAAAGCGCATGAAACCGTCGTAACGTTGTAGAAAGCGTTGTAAAGTAGCGAGTAAATCGTTTTTCAACGATAGTAGTGCGAAGATTATGTTGGGTGTAGTTATGTTAGTTTAAGCTAGGTAGCGTCGTGAAACCACCAAAAACGACGTCGTCGAACGAGATAGTGTTGTTTTATTGCGAGTACGAAACTGCGATAGGTGAAATATTGTGAAAGCACACAAAATGGCATGAACTAGCCAGATAGTGCGTCTTGTACCGTTCCAAGTGCGAAACTGCTATATCATGAGATTCTCGCGAAAGCGCATGAAAGCATCGTGATAGCTTAAAGAACGATGTCATTTAGCGAGATACAGCGTTCTGTACTGTACTAGGTCGGTGAAAAACTGTGAGGTCATGCAATTATCGTAATTGTGAACGAAACAGTGTAATAGAGCGTTTTTAGATACAAGCGCGAATGTTAGGTAAGGTTAAGATATGAACCGTCGTAAAACCGAGTCAAACAATGTCACTTAGTGGGATGCAGTGTTTTTCAATATTACAAGTTGGGAACTGCGATATCTAATGTGAAAGCCTCCGAAACCGTCGTAATGTTGTAGAAAGCATTGTAAAGTAGCGAGTAAAACGATTTCTCACGATAGAAGTGCGAAGGTTATGTTAGGTTGAGTTAGTTTAGGCTAGGTAGCGTCGTAAAACCACCAAAAACGACGTCATCTAACGAGATAGTGTTGTTTAATTGCGGGTACGAAACTGCGATAGGTGAAATATTGTGAAAGCACACAAAACGGCATTAAGAAGCCAGATACTGCGTCTTGTACTGTTACAAGAGCGAAACTGCAATATAGTGATATTCTCGTTAAAGCGCATGCAAGCATCGTGAAACCTTAAAGAACGCTGTCATTTAGCGAGATACAGCGTTCTGTACTGTACTAGGTTGGTGAAAAACTGTGAGGTCATGCAAATATCGTAATTGTGAACGAAACAGTGTAATAGAGCGTTTTTAGATACAAGCACGAATGTTAGGTAAGGTTATGAAGCGTCATAAAACCGCAATAAAAAATTTCAGCTATTGAGATGCAGTGTTTTTCATCATTACAAGTCGGAAACTGCGATATCTAATGTGAAAGCGCATGAAACCGTCGTAATGTTGCAGAAAGCACTGTAAAGTAGCGAGTAAAACGTTTTCTAACGCTAGAAGTGCGAAGGTTAGGTTAGGTTGAGTTGTGTTAGGTCAAGCTAGGTCGCACCGTGAAACCACCCAAAATGACGTCATCTATTGAGATAGTGTTGTTTTTTTGCGAGTACGAAACTGGATAGGTGAAAAATTGTGAAAGCACACAAAACGGCATGAACTAGCTGAGTACTGCGTCTTGTACCGTTACAAGTGCGAAACTGCTATTTTGTGATATTCTCGTGAAAGCGCATGCAAGCATCGTGAAACCTTAAAGAACGATGTCATCTAGCTAGATACAGCGATCTGTACTGTACTAGGTTGTTGAAAAACTGTGAGGTCAAGCAAATATCGTAATTGTGAACGAAACAGTGTAATGGAGCGTTTTTAGATACAAGCGCGAATGTAAGGTAGGGTTAAGATATGAACCGTCGTAAAACCGCATTAAACAATGTCACTTAGTGAGATGCAGGGTTTTCACCATTACAAGTTGGGAACTGCGATATCTAATGTGAAAGCCTCCGAAACCGTCGTAATGTTGTAGAAAGCATTCTAAAGTAGCGAGTAAAACGTTTTCTAACGATAGAAGTGTGAAGGATATGTTAGGTTGAGTTATGTTAGTTTAAGCTAGGTAGCGTCGTGAAACCACCAAAAACGACGTCATCTAACGAAATAGTGTTGTTTTATTGCGAGTACGAAACTGCGATAGGTGAAATATTATGAAAGCGCACAAAACGGCATGAACTAGCCGGATACTGCGTCTTGTACCGTTACAAGTGTGAAACTGCTGTTTTGTGATATTCTCGTGAAAGCGCATGCAAGCATCGTGAAACCTTAAGGAACGATGTCATCTAGCTAGATACAGCGTTCTGTAACACTGTGAAACACTGTAAGGTCATGCAAATATCGTAATTGTGAACGAAACAGTGTAATAGAGCGTTTTTAGATACAAGTGCAAAGGATAGGTTAGGTTAAGTCATTGAGCGACAAAAAACCGCATCAAACAATGTCAGCTATTGAGATGCAGTGTTTTTCACCATTACAAGTCGGGAACTGCGATATCTAACGTGAAAGCGCATGAAACCGTCGTAACGTTGTAGAAAGCGTTGTAAAGTAGCGAGTAAATCGTTTTTCAACGATAGTAGTGCGAAGATTATGTTGGGTGTAGTTATGTTAGTTTAAGCTAGGTAGCGTCGTGAAACCACCAAAAACGACGTCGTCTAACGAGTTAGTGTTGTTTTATTGCGAGTACGAAACTGCGATAGGTGAAATATTGTGAAAGCACACAAAATGGCATGAACTAGTCAGATAGTGCGTCTTGTACCGTTCCAAGTGCGAAACTGCTATATCATGAGATTCTCGCTAAAGCGCATGAAAGCATCGTGATACCTTAAATAACGATGTCATTTAGCGAGATACAGCGTTCTGTACTGTACTAGGTCGGTGAAAAACTGTGAGGTCATGCAAATATCGTAATTGTGAACGAAACAGTGTAATAGAGCGTTTTGAGATACAAGCGCGAATGTTAGGTAAGGTTAAGATATGAACCGTCGTAAAACCGCATCAAACAATGTCACTTAGTGGGATGCAGTGTTTTTCAATATTACAAGTTGGGAACTGCGATATCTAATGTGAAAGCCTCCGAAACCGTCGTAATGTTGTAGAAAGCATTGTAAAGTAGCGAGTAAAACGATTTCTCACGATATAAGTGCGAAGGTTATGTTAGGTTGAGTTAGTTTAGGCTAGGTAGCGTCGTAAAACCACCAAAAACGACGTCATCTAACGAGATAGTGTTGTTTAATTGCGAGTACGAAACTGCGATATGTGAAATGTTGTGAAAGCACACAAAACGGCATGAACAAGCCAGATACTTCGTGTTGTACCGTTACAAGTGCGAAACTGCTATACTGTGATATTCTCGTTAAAGCGCATGCAAGCATCGTGAAACCTTAAAGAACGATGTCATTTAGCGAAATACAGCGTTCTGTACTGTACTAAGTTGGTGAAAAAACTTTGAGGTCATGCAAATATCGTAATTGTGAACGAAACAGTGTAATAGAGCGTTTTTAGAAAGAAGTGCGAAGGTTAGGTTAGGTTAAGTCGTGAAGCGACAAAAAAACCGCATTAAACAATGTCAGCTATTTAGATGCAGTGTTTTTCACCATTACAAGTCGGGAACTGCGATATCTAATGTGAAAGCGCATGAAACCGTCGTAACGTTGTAGAAAGCATTGTAAAGTAGCGAGTAAAACGTTTTTTAACGATAGAAGTGCGAAGGTTATGTTAGGTTGAGTTATGTTAGTTTAAGCTAGGTAGCGTCGTGAAACCACCAAAAACAACGTGGTCTAACGAGATAGTGTTGTTTTATTGCGAGTACGAAACTGCGATAGGTGAATTATTGTGAAAGCACACAAAACGGCGTGAACTAGCCAGATACTGCGTCTTGTACTGTTACAAGTGCGAAACTGGTATATTGTGTTATTCTTGTGAAAGCGCATGCAAGCATCGTGGAACCTTAAAGAACGATGTCATTTAGCGGGATACAGCGTTCTGTACTCTACTAAGTGGGTGAAAAACTGTGCGGTCATGCAAATATTGTAATTGTGAACGAAACAGTGTAACAGAGCGTTTTAGATACAAGTGCGAAGGTTAGGTTAGGTTATGAAGCGTCATAAAACCGCATTAAACAATGTCAACTATTGATATGCAGTGTTTTTCACAATTAAAAGTCGGAAACTGCGATATCTAATGTGAAAGCGCATGAAACCGTCGTAGTGTTGCAGAAAGCAGTGTAAAGTAACGAGTAAAACATTTTCTAACGCTAGAAGTGTGAAGGTTAGGTTAGGTTGAGTTATGTTAGTTTAAGCTAGGTCGCGTCGTAAAAACCACCAAAAATGACGTCATCTAACGAGATAGTGTTGTTTTTTGCGAGTACGAAACTGGATAGGTGAAATATTCTGAAAGCGCACAAAACGGCCTGAACTAGCCGGATACTGCGTCTTGTACTGTTACAAGTGCGAGACTGCTATTTTGTGATATTCTCGTGAAAGCGCATGCAAGCATCGTGAAACCTTAAGGAACGATGTCATCCAGCTAGATACACCGTTCTGTACTGTACTAGTTGGTGAAACACTGTAAGGTCATGCAAATATCGTAATTGTGAACGAAACAGTGTAATAGAGCGTTTTTTGAAAGAAGTGCCAAGGTTAGGTTAGGTTAAGTCGTGAAGCTACAAAAAAACCGCATTAAAGAATGTCAGCTATATAGATGCAGTGTTTTTCACCATTACAAGTTGGGAACTGCGATATCTAATGTGAAAGCGCATGAAACCGTCGTAACGCTGTAGAAAGCATTGTAAAGTAACGAGTAAAGCGTTTTTAACGATAGAAGTGCGAAGGTTATGTTAGGTTGAGTTATGTTAGTTTAAGCTAGGTAGCGCCATGAAACCACCAAATACGACGTCATCTAACGAGACAGTGTTGTTTTATTGCGAGTACAAAACTGCGATAGGTGAAATATTGTGAAAGCACACAAAATGGCATGAACTAGCCAGATACTGCGTCTTGGACCGTTACAAGTATGAAACTGCTATATTGTGATATTCTCGTGAAAGCGCATGCAAGCATCGTGAAACCTTAAGGAACGATGTCATCCAGCTAGATACACCGTTCTGTACTGTACTAGTTGGTGAAACACTGTAAGGTCATGCAAATATCGTAATTGTGAACGAAACAGTGTAATAGAGCGTTTTTAGAAAGAAGTGCCAAGGTTAGGTTAGGTTAAGTCGTGAAGCGACAAAAAAACCGCATTAAACAATGTCAGCTATATAGATGCAGTGTTTTTCACCATTACAAGTCGGAAACTGCGATATCTAATGTGAAAGTGCATGAAACTGTCCTAATGTTGCAAAAAGCGTTGTAATGTAGCGAATAAAACGCTTTCTAATGCTAGAAGTGCAAAGGATCAGTAAGGTTAAGTTATGTTAGTTCAAGCTAGGTAGCGTCGTGAAGCCACGAAAAACGACGTCATCTAACGAGATAGTGTTGTTTTTTTGCGAGTACAAAACTGCGATAGGTGAAATATTGTGAAAGCACACAAAATGGCATGAACTAGCCAGATACTGCGTCTTGTACCGTTACAAGTGCGAGACTGCTATTTTGTGATATTCTCGTGAAAGCGCATGCAAGCATCGTGAAACCTTAAAGAACGATGTCATCTAGCTAGATACACCGTTCTGTACTGTACTAGTTGGTGAAAAACTGTGAGGTCATGCAAATATCGTAATTGTGAACGAAACAGTGTAATAGAGCGTTTTTAGATACAAGTGCGAAGGTTAGGTTAGGTTAAGATATGAACCGTCGTAAAACCGCATTAAACAATATCACTTAGTGAGATGCAGTGTTTTTCATCATTACTAGTCGGGAACTGCGATATCTATTGTAAAAGCGCATGAAACCGTCGTAATGTTGCAGAAAGCATTCTAAAGTAGCGAGTAAAACGTTTTCTAACGATAGAAGTGTGAAGGATATGTTAGGTTGAGTTATGTTAGTTTAAGCTAGGTAGCGTCGTGAAACCACCAAAAACGACGTCATCTAACGAAATAGTGTGGTTTTATTGCGAGTACGAAACTGCAATTGGTGAAATATTATGAAATCGCACAAAACGGCATGAACTAGCCGGATACTGCGTCTTGTACCGTTACAAGTGCGAAACTGCTGTATTGTGATATTCTCGTTAAAGCGCATGCAAGCATCGTGGAACCTTAAAGAACGATGTCATTTAGCGAGATACAGCGTTCTGTACTGTAATAAGTTGATGAAAAACTGTGAGGTCATGCAAATATTGTAATTGTGAACGAAACGTTGTAATAGAGCGTTTTTAGATACAAGCGCGAATGTTAGGTTAGGTTAAGATATGAACCGTCGTAAAACCGCATTAAACAATGTCACTTAGTGAGAGGCAGTGTTTTTCACCATTACAAGTCGGGAACTGCGATATCTATTGTGAAAGCGCATGAAACCGTCGTAATGTTGTAGAAAGCATTGTAAAGTAGCGAGTAAAACGTTTTCTAACGATAGAAGTGCGAAGGTTATGTTAGGTTGAGTTATGTTAGTTTAAGCTAGGTAGCGTTGGGAAACCACCAAAAACGACGTCATCTAACGAGACAGTGTTGTTTTATTGCGAGTACGAAACTGCGATAGGTGAAATATTGTGAAAGCACACAAAATGGCATGAACTAGCCAGATACTGCGTCTTGGGCCGTTACAAGTATGAAACTGCTATATTATGGTATTCTCGTGAAAGTACTTGCAAGCATCGTGAAACCTTAAAAAACGATGTCATTTAGCGAGATACAGCGTTCTGTACTGTACTAAGTTGGTGAAAAAACTTTGAGGTCATGCAAATATCGTAATTGTCAACGAAACAGTGTAACCGAGCGTTTTTAGATACAAGTTCGAAGGTTAGGTTAGATTTAGTTATGAAGCGTCATAAAACCGCATTAAGCAATGTCAGCCAATGAGATGTAGTGTTTTTCACCATTACAAGTCGGAAACTGCGATATCTAATGTGAAAGTGCATGAAACCGTCCTAATGTTGCAAAAAGCATTGTAATGTAGCGAATAAAACGCTTTCTAATGCTAGAAGTGCAAAGGATCAGTAAGGTTAAGTTATGTTAGTTCAAGCTAGGTAGCGTCGTGAAGCCACGAAAAACGACGTCATCTAACGAGATAGTGTTGTTTTTTTGCGAGTACAAAACTGCGATAGGTGAGTTATTGTGAAAGCATACAAAACGGCGTGAACTAGCCAGATACTGCGTCTTGTACTGTTACAAGTGAGAAACTGGTATATTGTGTTATTCCCGTGAAAGCGCATGCAAGCATCGTGGAACCTTAAAGAACGATGTCATTTAGCGGGATACAGCGTTCTGTACTGTACTAAGTGGGTGAAAAATTGTGCGGTCATGCAAATATCGTAATTGTGAACGAAACAGTGTAATAGAGCGTTTTTAGTTACAAGTGCGAAGGTTAGGTTAGGTTAAGATATGAACCGTCGTAAAACCGCATTAAACAATGTCACTTAGTGAGATGCAGTGTTTTTCACCATTAAGAGCCGGGAACTGCGATATCTAATGTGAAAGCGCATGAAACCGTCGTAATGTTGCAGAAACCATTGAAAAGTAGCGAGTAAAACGTTTTCTAACGATAGGAGTGCGAAGGTTATGTTAGGTTGAGTTATGTTAGTTTAAGCTAGCTAGCGTCGTGAAACCACCAAAAACGGCGTCATCTAACGAGATAGTGTTGTTTTATTGCGAGGATAAAACTGCGATAGGTGAAATATTGTGAAAGCACACAAAACGGCATGAACAAGCCAGATACTGCGTGTTGTACCGTTACAAGTGCGAAACTGCTCTATTGTGATATTCTCGTTAAAGCGCATGCAAGCATCGTGAAACTTTAAAGAACGATGTCATTTAGCGAGATACAGCGTTCTGTACTGTAATAAGTTGGTGAAAAACTGTGAGGTCATGCAAATATCGTAATTGTGAACGAAACAGTGTAATAGAGCGTTTTTAGTTACAAGTGCGAAGGTTAGGTTAGGTTAAGATATGAACCGTCGTAAAACCGCATTAAACAATGTCACTTAGTGAGATGCAGTGTTTTTCCCCATTAAGAGCCGGGAACTGCGATATCTAATGTGAAAGCGCATGAAACCGTCGTAATGTTGCAGAAACCATTGAAAAGTAGCGAGTAAAACGTTTTCTAACGATAGGAGTGCGAAGGTTATGTTAGGTTGAGTTATGTTAGTTCAAGCTAGCTAGCGTCGTGAAACCACCAAAAACGGCGTCATCTAACGAGATAGTGTTGTTTTATTACGAGGATAAAACTGCGATAGGTGAAATATTGTGAAAGCACACAAAACGGCATGAACAAGCCAGATACTGCGTGTTGTACCGTTACAAGTGCGAAACTGCTGTATTGTGATATTCTCGTTAAAGCGCTTGCAAGCATCGTGGAACCTTAAAGAACGATGTCATTTAGCGAGATACAGCGTTCTGTACTGTAATAAGTTGATGAAAAACTGTGAGGTCATGCAAATATTGTAATTGTGAACGAAACGTTGTAATAGAGCGTTTTTAGATACAAGTTCGAAGGTTAGGTTAGATTTAGTTATGAAGCGTCATAAAATCGCATTAAGCAATGTCAGCCAATGAGATGTAGTGTTTTTCACCATTACAAGTCGGAAACTGCGATATCTAATGTGAAAGTGCATGAAACCGTCCTAATGTTGCAAAAAGCATTGTAATGTAGCGAATAAAACGCTTTCTAATGCTAGAAGTGCAAAGGATCAGTAAGGTTAAGCTATGTTAGTTCAAGCTAGGTAGCGTCGTGAAGCCACCAAAAACGACGTCATCTAACGAGATAGTGTTGTTTTGTTGCGAGTACAAAACTGCGATAGGTGAGTTATTGTGAAAGCACACAAAACGGCGTGAACTAGCCAGATACTGCGTCTTGTACTGTTACAAGTGAGAAACTGGTATATTGTGTTATTCCCGTGAAAGCGCATGCAAGCATCGTGGAACCTTAAAGAACGATGTCATTTAGCGGGATACAGCGTTCTGTACTGTACTAAGTGGGTGAAAAATTGTGCGGTCATGCAAATATCGTAATTGTGAACGAAACAGTGTAATAGAGCGTTTTTAGTTACAAGTGCGAAGGTTAGGTTAGGTTAAGATATGAACCGTCGTAAAACCGCATTAAACAATGTCACTTAGTGAGATGCAGTGTTTTTCACCATTAAGAGCCGGCAACTGCGATATCTAACGTGAAAGCGCATGAAACCGTCGTAATGTTGCAGAAACCATTGAAAAGTAGCGAGTAAAACGTTTTCTAACGATAGGAGTGCGAAGGTTATGTTAGGTTGAGTTATGTTAGTTTAAGCTAGCTAGCGTCGTGAAACCACCAAAAACGGCGTCATCTAACGAGATAGTGTTGTTTTATTGCGAGGATAAAACTGCGATAGGTGAAATATTGTGAAAGCACACAAAACGGCATGAACAAGCCAGATACTGCGTGTTGTACCGTTACAAGTGCGAAACTGCTGTATTGTGATATTCTCGTTAAAGCGCATGCAAGCATCGTGAAACTTTAAAGAACGACGTCATTTAGCGAGATACAGCGTTCTGTACTGTACTAGTCTGGTGAAAAACTGTGAGGTCATGCAAATATCGTAATTGTGAACGAAACAGTGTAATAGAGCGTTTTTAGTTACAAGTGCGAAAGTTAGGTTAGGTTAAGATATGAACCGTCGTAAAACCACATTAAACAATATCACTTAGTGAGATGCAGTGTTTTTCATCATTACTAGTCGGGAACTGCGATATCTATTGTGAAAGCGCATGAAACCGTCGTAATGTTGCAGAAAGCATTGTAAAATAGCGAGTAAAACGTTTTCTAACGATAGAAGTGCGAAGGTTATGTTAGGTTGAGTTATGTTAGTTTAAGCTAGGTAGCGTCGGGAAACCACCGAAAACGACGTCATCTAACGAGACAGTGTTGTTTTATTGCGAGTACGAAACTGCGATAGGTGAAATATTGTGAAAGCACACAAAATGGCATGAACTAGCCAGATACTGCGTCTTGGACCGTTACAAGTATGAAACTGCTATATTGTGATATTCTCGTGAAAGTACTTGCAAGCATCGTGAAACCTTAAAAAACGATGTCATTTAGCGAGATACAGCGTTCTGTACTGTACTAAGTTGGTGAAAAACTTTGAGGTCATGCAAATATCGTTATTGTCAACGAAACAGTGTAACCGAGCGTTTTTAGATACAAGTTCAAAGGTTAGGTTAGATTAAGTTATGAAGCGTCATAAAACCGCATTAAGCAATGTCAGCCAATGAAATGTAGTGTTTTTCACCATTACAAGTCGGAAACTGCGATATTTTATGTGAAAGTGCATGAAACCGTCCTAATGTTGCAAAAAGCATTGTAATGTAGCGAAAAAAAAAACGCTTTCTAATGCTAGAAGTGCAAAGGATCAGTAAGGTTGAGTTATGTTAGTTCAAGTTAGGTAGCGTCGTGAAGCCACCAAAAACGACGTCATCTAACGAGATAGTGTTGTTTTGTTGCGACTACGAAACTGCGATAGGTGAGTTATTGTGAAAGCACACAAAACGGCGTGAACTAGCCAGATACTGCGTCTTGTACTGTTACAAGTGCGAAACTGGTATATTGTGTTATTCCCGTGAAAGCGCATGCAAGCATCGTGGAACCTTAAAGAACGATGTCATTTAGCGGGATACAGCGTTCTGTACTGTACTAAGTGGGTGAAAAACTGTGCGGTCATGCAAATATCGTAATTGTGAACGAAACAGTGTAACAGAGCGTTTTTAGATACAAGTGCGAAGGTTAGGTTAGGTTATGAAGCGTCATAAAACCGCAATAAACAATGTCAACTATTGATATGCAGTGTTTTTCACAATTACAAGTCGGAAACTGCGATGTCTAATGTGAAAGCGCATGAAACCGTCGTAGTGTTGCAGAAAGCACTGTAAAGTAGCAATTAAAACGTTTTCTAACGCTAGAAGTGCGAAGGTTAGGTTAGGTTGAGTTATGTTAGTTTAAGCTAGGTCGCGTCGTGAAACCACCAAAAATGACGTCATCTAACGAGATAGTGTTGTTTTTTGCGAGTACGATACTGGATAGGTGAAATATTCTGAAAGCGCACAAAACGACCAGAACTAGCCGGATACTGCGTCTTGTACCGTTACAAGTGCGAGACTGCTATTTTGTGATATTCTCGTGAAAGCGCATGCAAGCATCGTGAAACCTTAAGGAACGATGTCATCTAGCTAGATACACCGTTCTGTACTGTACTAGTTGGTGAAACACTGTAAGGTCATGCAAATATCGTAATTTTGAACGAAACGGTGTAATAGAGCGTTTTTAGAAAGAAGTGCGAAGGTTAGGTTAGGTTAAGTCGTGAAGCGACAAAAAAACCGCATTAAACAATGTCAGCTATATAGATGCAGTGTTTTTCAACATTACAAGTCGGGAACTGCGATATCTAATGTGAAAGCGCATGAAACCGTCGTAACGTTGTAGAAAGCATCGTAAAGTAGCGAGTAAAACGTTTTTTAACGATAGAAGTGCGAAGGTTATGTTAGGTTGAGCTCTGTTAGTTTAAGCTAGGTAGCGTCGTGAAACCACCAAAAACGACGTCGTCTAACGAGATAGTGTTGTTTTTTTGCGAGTACGAAACTGCGATAGGTGAAATATTGTGAAAGCACACAAAATGGCATGAACTAGCTAGATACTGCATCTTGTTCCGTTACAAGTGCGAAACTGCTATATTGTGATATCCTCGTGAAAGCGCATGAAAGCATCGTGAAACCTTAAAGAACGACGTCATTGAGCGAGATACAGCGTTCTGTACTGTACTAGTCTGGTGTAAAACTGTGAGGTCATGCAAATATCGTAATTGTGAACGAAACAGTGTAATAGAGCGTTTTTAGATACAAGTGCGAAAGTTAGGTTAGGTTAAGATATGAACCGTCGTAAAACCACATTAAACAATATCACTTAGTGAGATGCAGTGTTTTTCATCATTACTAGTCGGGAACTGCGATATCTATTGTGAAAGCGCATGAAACCGTCGTAATGTTGCAGAAAGCATTGTAAAATAGCGAGTAAAACGTTTTCTAACGCTAGAGATGCGAAGGTTATGTTAGGTTGAGTTATGTTAGTTTAAGCTAGGTAGCGTCGTGAAACCACCGAAAACGACGTCATCTAACGAGACAGTGTTGTTTTATTGCGAGTACGAAACTGCGATAGGTGAAATATTGTGAAAGCACACAAAATGGCATGAACTAGCCAGATACTGCGTCTTGGACCGTTACAAGTATGAAACTGCTATATTGTGATATTCTCGTGAAAGTACTTGCAAGCATCGTGAAACCTTAAAAAACAATGTCATTTAGCGAGATACAGCGTTCTGTACTGTACTAAGTTGGTGAAAAACTTTGAGGTCATGCAAATA
This sequence comes from Rhipicephalus microplus, assembly GCF_043290135.1. Classification (NCBI taxonomy): domain Eukaryota; kingdom Metazoa; phylum Arthropoda; class Arachnida; order Ixodida; family Ixodidae; genus Rhipicephalus; species Rhipicephalus microplus. The sequence continues at coordinate 23,326 of NW_027464850.1, forward strand.
TCGTAATTGTCAACGAAACAGTGTAACCGAGCGTTTTTAGATACAAGTTCAAAGGTTAGGTTAGATTAAGTTACGAAGCGTCATAAAACCGCATTAAGCAATGTCAGCCAATGAGATGTAGTGTTTTTCACCATTACAAGTCGGAAACTGCGATATTTTATGTGAAAGTGCATGAAACCGTCCTAATGTTGCAAAAAGCATTGTAATGTAGCGGAAAAAAAACGCTTTCTAATGCTAGAAGTGCAAAGGATCAGTAAGGTTGAGTTATGTTAGTTCAAGTTAGGTAGCGTCGTGAAGCCACCAAAAACGACGTCATCTAACGAGATAGTGTTGTTTTGTTGCGACTACGAAACTGCGATAGGTGAGTTATTGTGAAAGCACACAAAACGGCGTGAACTAGCCAGATACTGCGTCTTGTACTGTTACAAGTGCGAAACTGGTATATTGTGTTATTCCCGTGAAAGCGCATGCAAGCATCGTGGAACCTTAAAGAACGATGTCATTTAGCGGGATACAGCGTTCTGTACTGTACTAAGTGGGTGAAAAACTGTGCGGTCATGCAAATATCGTAATTGTGAACGAAACAGTGTAACAGAGCGTTTTTAGATACAAGTGCGAAGGTTAGGTTAGGTTATGAAGCGTCATAAAACCGCAATAAACAATGTCAACTATTGATATGCAGTGTTTTTCACAATTACAAGTCGGAAACTGCGATGTCTAATGTGAAAGCGCATGAAACCGTCGTAGTGTTGCAGAAAGCACTGTAAAGTAGCAATTAAAACGTTTTCTAACGCTAGAAGTGCGAAGGTTAGGTTAGGTTGAGTTATGCTAGTTTAAGCTAGGTCGCGTCGTGAAACCACCAAAAATGACGTCATCTAACGAGATAGTGTTGTTTTTTGCGAGTACGATACTGGATAGGTGAAATATTCTGAAAGCGCACAAAACGACCTGAACTAGCCGGATACTGCGTCTTGTACCGTTACAAGTGCGAGACTGCTATTTTGTGATATTCTCGTGAAAGCGCATGCAAGCATCGTGAAACCTTAAGGAACGATGTCATCTAGCTAGATACACCGTTCTGTACTGTACTAGTTGGTGAAACACTGTAAGGTCATGCAAATATCGTAATTTTAAACGAAACGTTGTAATAGAGCGTTTTTAGAAAGAAGTGCGAAGGTTAGGTTAGGTTATGTCGTGAAGCGACAAAAAAACCGCATTAAACAATGTCAGCTATATAGATGCAGTGTTTTTCAACATTACAAGTCGGGAACTGCGATATCTAATGTGAAAGCGCATGAAACCGTCGTAACGTTGTAGAAAGCATCGTAAAGTAGCGAGTAAAACGTTTTTTAACGATAGAAGTGCGAAGGTTATGTTAGGTTGAGCTCTGTTAGTTTAAGCTAAGTAGCGTCGTGAAACCACCAAAAACGACGTCGTCTAACGAGATAGTGTTGTTTTTTTGCGAGTACGAAACTGCGATAGGTGAAATATTGTGAAAGCACACAAAATGGCATGAACTAGCTAGATACTGCATCTTGTTCCGTTACAAGTGCGAAACTGCTATATTGTGATATCCTCGTGAAAGCGCATGAAAACATCGTGAAACCTTAAAGAACGACGTCATTGAGCGAGATACAGCGTTCTGTACTGTACTAGTCTGGTGTAAAACTGTGAGGTCATGCAAATATCGTAATTGTGAACGAAACAGTGTAATAGAGCGTTTTTAGATACAAGTGCGAAAGTTAGGTTAGGTTAAGATATGAACCGTCGTAAAACCACATTAAACAATATCACTTAGTGAGATGCAGTGTTTTTCATCATTACTAGTCGGGAACTGCGATATCTATTGTGAAAGCGCATGAAACCGTCGTAATGTTGCAGAAAGCATTGTAAAATAGCGAGTAAAACGTTTTCTAACGCTAGAGATGCGAAGGTTATGTTAGGTTGAGTTATGTTAGTTTAAGCTAGGTAGCGTCGTGAAACCACAAAAAACGACGTCATCTAACGAAATAGTGTTGTTTTATTGCGAGTACGAAACTGCGATAGGTGAAATATTGTGAAAGCGCACAAAACGGCATGAACTAGCCGGATACTGCGTCTTGTACCGTTACAAGTGTGAAACTGCTGCTTTGTGATATTCTCGTGAAAGCGCATGCAAGCATCGTGAAACCTTCAAGAACGATGTCATCTAGCTAGATACAGCGTTCTGTACAGTACTAGTTGGTGAAACACTGTGAGGTCATGCAAATATCGTAATTGTCAACGAAACAGTGTAACCGAGCGTTTTTAGATACAAGTTCAAAGGTTAGGTTAGATTAAGTTATGAAGCGTCATAAAACCGCATTAAGCAATGTCAGCCAATGAGATGTAGTGTTTTTCACCATTACAAGTCGGAAACTGCGATATTTTATGTGAAAGTGCATGAAACCGTCCTAATGTTGCAAAAAGCATTGTAATGTAGCGAAAAAAACGCTTTCTAATGCTAGAAGTGCAAAGGATCAGTAAGGTTGAGTTATGTTAGTTCAAGTTAGGTAGCGTCTTGAAGCCACCAAAAACGACGTCATCTAACGAGATAAAGTTGTTTTGTTGCGACTACGAAACTGCGATAGGTGAGTTATTGTGAAAGCACACAAAACGGCGTGAACTAGCCAGATACTGCGTCTTGTACTGTTACAAGTGCGAAACTGGTATATTGTGTTATTCCCGTGAAAGCGCATGCAAGCATCGTGGAACCTTAAAGAACGATGTCATTTAGCGGGATACAGCGTTCTGTACTGTACTAAGTGGGTGAAAAACTGTGCGGTCATGCAAATATCGTAATTGTGAACGAAACAGTGTAACAGAGCGTTTTTAGATACAAGTGCGAAGGTTAGGTTAGGTTATGAAGCGTCATAAAACCGCAATAAACAATGTCAACTATTGATATGCAGTGTTTTTCACAATTACAAGTCGGAAACTGCGATGTCTAATGTGAAAGCGCATGAAACCGTCGTAGTGTTGCAGAAAGCACTGTAAAGTAGCAATTAAAACGTTTTCTAACGCTAGAAGTGCGAAGGTTAGGTTAGGTTGAGTTATGTTAGTTTAAGCTAGGTCGCGTCGTGAAACCACCCAAAATGACGTCATCTAACGAGATAGTGTTATTTTTTGCGAGTACGATACTGGATAGGTGAAATATTCTGAAAGCGCACAAAACGACCTGAACTAGCCGGATACTGCGTCTTGTACCGTTACAAGTGCGAGACTGCTATTTTGTGATATTCTCGTGAAAGCGCATGCAAGCATCGTGAAACCTTAAGGAACGATGTCATCTAGCTAGATACACCGTTCTGTACTGTACTAGTTGGTGAAACACTGTAAGGTCATGCAAATATCGTAATTGTGAACGAAACGGTGTAATAGAGCGTTTTTAGAAAGAAGTGCGAAGGTTAGGTTAGGTTAAGTCGTGAAGCGACAAAAAAACCGCATTAAACAATGTCAGCTATATAGATGCAGTGTTTTTCAACATTACAAGTCGGGAACTGCGATATCTAATGTGAAAGCGCATGAAACCGTCGTAACGTTGTAAAAAGCATCGTAAAGTAGCGAGTAAAACGTTTTTTAACGATAGAAGTGCGAAGGTTATGTTAGGTTGAGCTCTGTTAATTTAAGCTAGGTAGCGTCATGAAACCACCAAAAAGGACATCGTCTAACGAGATAGTGTTGTTTTTTTGCGAGTACGAAACTGCGATAGGTGAAATATTGTGAAAGCACACAAAATGGCATGAACTAGCTAGATACTGCATCTTGTTCCGTTACAAGTGCGAAACTGTTATATTGTGATATTGTGATATCCTCGTGAAAGCGCATGAAAGTATCGTGAAACCTTAAAGAACGACGTCATTGAGCGAGATACAGCGTTCTGTACTGTACTAGTCTGGTGAAAAACTGTGAGGTTAGCAAATATCGTAATTGTGAACGAAACAGTGTAATAGAGCGTTTTTAGATACAAGTGCGAAGGTTAGGTTAGGTTAAGATATGAACCGTCGTAAAACCACATTAAACAATATCACTTAGTGAGATGCAGTGTTTTTCAACATTACTAGTCGGGAACTGCGATATCTATTGTGAAAGCGCATGAAACCGTCGTAATGTTGCAGAAAGCATTGTAAAGTAGCGAGTAAAACGTTTTCTAACGATAGAAGTGCGAAGGTTATGTTAGGTTGAGTTATGTTAGTTTAAGCTAGGTAGCGTCGTGAAACCACCAAAAACGACGTCATCTAACGAAATAGTGTTGTTTTATTGCGAGTACGAAACTGCGATAGGTGAAATATTGTGAAAGCGCACAAAACGGCATGAACTAGCCGGATACTGCGTCTTGTACCGTTACAAGTGTGAAACTGCTGCTTTGTGATATTCTCGTGAAAGCGCATGCAAGCATCGTGAAACCTTCAAGAACGATGTCATCTAGCTAGATTTAGCGTTCTGTACTGTACTAGTTGGTGAAACACTGTAAGGTCATGCAAATATCGTAATTGGGAACGAAACAGTGTAATAGAGCGTTTTTAGAAAGAAGTGCGAAGGTTAGGTTAGGTTAAGTCGTGAAGCGACAAAAAACCGCATTAAACAATGTCAGCTATATAGATGCAGTGTTTTTCACCATTACAAGTCGGGAACTGCGATATCTAATGTGAAAGCGCATGAAAATGTCGTAACGTTGTAGAAAGTATTGCAAAGTAGCGAGTAAAACGTTTTTTAACGATAGAAGTGCGAAGGTTATGTTAGGTGGAGTTATGTTAGTTTAAGCTAGGTAGCGTCGTGAAACCACCAAAAACGACGTCGTCTAACGAGATAGTGTTGTTTTATTGCGAGTACGAAACTGCGATAAGTGAAATATTATGAAAGCACACAAAATGGCATGAACTAGCAAGATACTGCATCTTGTTCCGTTACAAGTGCGAAAGTGCTATATTGTGATATTCTCGTGAAAGCGCATGAAAGCATCGTGAAACCTTAAAGAACGATGTCATTTAGCGAGATACAGCGTTCTGTACTGTACTAGGTTGGTGAAAAACTGTGAGGTCATGCAAATATCGTAATTGTGAACGAAACAGTGTAATAGAGCGTTTTTAGACACAAGTGCGAAGGTTAGGTTAGGTTAAGATATGAACCGTCGTAAAACCGCATAATCAATGTCACTTAGTGAGATGCAGTGTTTTTCATCATTACAACTCGGAAACTGCGATATCTATTGTGAAAGCGCATGAAACCGTCGTAATGTTGCAGAAAGCATTGTAAAGTAGCGAGTAAAACGTTTTCTAACGATAGAAGTGCGAAGGTTAGGTTAGGTTAAGTTAGTTTAAGCTAGGTAGCGTCGTGAAACCACCAAAAACGACGTCATCTAACGAGATAGTGTTGTTTTATTGCGAGTACGAAACTGCGATAGGTGAAATGTTGTGAAAGCACACAAAACGGCGTGAACTAGCCAGATACTGCGTCTTGTACTGTTACAAGTGCGAAACGGGTATATTGTGTTATTCTCGTGAAAGCGCATGCAAGCATCGTGAAACCTTAAAGAACGATGGCATTTAGCGGGATACAGCGTTCTGTACTGTACTAATTGGGTGAAAAACTGTGCGGTCATGCAAATATCGTAAATGTGAACGAAACAGTGTAACAAAGCGTTTTTAGATACAAGTGCGAAGGTTAGGTTAGGTTATGAAGCGTCATAAAACCGCATTAAACAATGTCAACTATTGATATGCGGTGTTTTTCACAATTACAAGTCGGAAACTGCGATATCTAATGTGAAAGCGCATGAAAACGTCGTAGTGTTGCAGAAAGCACTGTAAAGTAGCGAGTAAAACGTTTTCTAACGCTAGAAGTGCGAAGGTTAGGTTAGGTTAAGTTAGTTTAAGCTAGGTAGCGTCGTGAAACCACCAAAAACGACGTAATCTAACGAGATAGTGTTCTTTTATTGCGAGTACGAAACTGCGATAGGTGAAATGTTGTGAAAGCACACAAAACGGCATGAACAAGCCAGATACTGCGTGTTGTACCGTTACAAGTGCGAGACTGCTATACTGTGATATTCTCGTGAAAGTGCTTGCAAGCATCGTGAAACCTTGAAGAACGATGTCATTTAGCGAGATACAGCGTTCTGTACTGTACTAAGTTGGTGAAAAAACTTTGAGGTCATGCAAATATCGTAATTGTGAACGAGACAGTGTAATAGAGCGTTTTTAGATACAAGCGCGAATGTAAGGTTAGGTTATAAAGCGTCATAAAACCGCAATAAACAATTTCAGCTATTGAGATGCAGTGTTTTTCACTATTACAAGTCGGGAACTGCGATATCTAATGTGAAAGCGCATGAAGCCGTCGTAACTTTGTAGAAAGCATTGTAAAGTAGCGAGTAAAACGTCTTCTAACGATAGAAGTGCGAAAGTTAGGTTAGGTTAAGTTAGTTTAAGCTGGGTAGCGTCGTGAAACCACCAAAAACGACGTCATCTAACGAGATAGTGTTGTTTTATTACGAGTGCGAAACTGCTATAGGTGAAATATTGTGAAAGCACACAAAACGGCATGAACAAGCCAGATACTGCGTGTTGTTTAGTTACAAGTGCGAAACTGTATACTGTGATATTCTCGTTATGCGCATGCAAGCATCGTGAAACCTTAAAGAACGATGTCATTTAGCGAGATACAGCGTTCTGGACTGTAATAAGTTGGTGAAAAACTGTGAGGTCATGCAAATATCGTAATTGTGAACGAAACAGTGTAATAGAGTGTTTTATACACGTGCGAATGTTAGGTTAGGTTAAGATATGAACCGTCGTAAAACCGAAATAAACAATGTCACTTAGTGAGATGCAGTGTTTTTCAACATTACAAGTCGGGAACTGCGATATCTATTGTGAAAGCGCATGAAACCGTCGTAATGTTGTAGAAAGCATTGTGAAGTAGCGAGTAAAACGTTTTCTAACGATAGAAGTGCGAACGTTGGGTTAGGTTAAGTTAGGTTAAGCTAAGTAGCGTCGTGAAACCACCAAAAACGACGTCATCTAACGAGATAGTGTTGTTTTATTGCGAGTACGAAACTGCGATAGGTGAAATATTGTGAAAGCACACAAAATGGCATGAACTAGCCAGATACTGCGTCTTGGACCGTTACAAGAGCGAAACTGCTATATTCTGATATTCTCGTGAAAGCGCATGAAAGCATCGTGAAACCTTAAAGAACGATGTCATTTAGCGAGATACAGCGTTCTGTACTGTAATAGATTGGTGAAAAACTGTGAGGTCATGCAAATATCGTAATTGTGAAAGAAACAGTGTAATAGAGTGTTTTTAGATACAAGTGCGAATGTTAGGTTAGGTTAAGATATGAACCGTCGTAAAACCGCATTAAACAATGTCACTTAGTGAGATGCAGTGTTTTTCACCATTACAAGTCGGGAACTGCAATATCTGTTGTGAAAGCGCATGAAACCGTCGTAATGTTGTAGAAAGCATTGTAAAGTAGCGAGTAAAACGTTTTCTAACGATAGAAGTGCGAAGGTTATGTTAGGTTCATCATCATCATCATCATCAGCCTGACTACGTCCACTGCAGGACAAAGGCCTCTCCCATGTTCCGCCAGCTAACCCGGTCCTGTGCTTGCTGCTGCCAATTTCTACCCGCAAACTTCTTAATCTCATCTGCCCACCTAACCTTCTGTCTCCCCCTAACCCGCTTCCCTTCTCTGCGAATCCAGTCAGTTACCCTTAATGACCAGCGGTTTTCCTGTCTACGCGCTCCATGCCCTGCCCATGTCCATTTCTTCATCTTGATTTCAGCTATGATATCCTTAACCCCCGTTTGTTCCCTAATCCACTCTGCTCTCTTCTTGTCTCTTAAGGTTACACCTACCATTTTTCTTTCCATTGCTCGCTGCGTCGTCCTCAATTTAAGCTGAACCCTCTTTGTAAGTCTCCAGGTTTTTGCTCCGTAGCTAAGTACCGGCAAGATACAGCTGTTATATACCTTCCTCTTGAGGGATAGTGGCAATCTACCGGTCATAATTTGAGAGTGCTTGCCGAATGTGCTCCACCCCATTCTTATTCTTCTAGTTACTTCAATCTCGTGGTTCGGCTCTGCGGTTATTACCTGCCCTAAGTAGACATAGTCTTTTACGACTTCAAGTGCACTATTACCTATCTCGAAGCACAGCTCCTTGCCGAGGTTGTTGTACATTATTTTTGTTTTCTGCAGATTAATTTTAAGACCCACCTTTCTGCTCTCCATGTCTAACTCCGTAATCATGAGTTGCAATTCGTCCCCCGAGTTACTCAGCAATGCAATGTCATGTTAGGTTGAGTTATGTTAATTTAGGTAAGTAGCTTCGTGAAACCACCAAAAACGACGTCATCTAACGAGATAGTGTTGTTTTATTGCGAGTACGAAACTGCGATAGGTGAAATGTTGTGAAAGCACACAAAACGGCATGAACAAGCCAGATACTGCGTGTTGTATCGTTACAAGTGCGAAACTGCTATACTGTGATATTCTCGTTAAAGCGCATGCAAGCATCGTGAAACCTTAAAGAACGATGTCATTTAGCGAGATACAGCGTTCTGTACTGTAATAGATTGGTGAAAAACTGTGAGGTCATGCAAATATCGTAATTGTGAACGAAACAGTGTAATAGAGTGTTTTATACACGTGCGAATGTTAGGTTAGGCTAAGATATGAACCGTCGTAAAACCGCATTAAACAATGTCACTTAGTAAGATGCAGTGTTTTTCACCATTACAAGTCGGGAACTGCGATATCTATTGTGAACGCGCATGAAACCGTCGTAATGTTGCAGAAAGCATTGTGAAGTAGCGAGTAAAACGTTTTCTTAAGATAGGAGTGCGAAGGTTAGTTAGGCTAAGTTAGTTTAAGCTAGGTAGCGTCGTGAAACCACCAAAAACGACGTCATCTAACGAGATAGTGTTCTTTTATTGCGAGTACGAAACTGCGATAGGTGAAATGTTGTGAAAGCACACAAAACGTCATGAACAAGCCAGATTCTGCGTGTTGTATCGTTACAAGTGCGAAACTGCTTTACTGTGATATTCTCGTGAAAGTGCTTGCAAGCATCGTGAAACCTTAAAGAACGATGTCATTTAGCGAGATACAGCGTTCTGTACTGTACTAAGTTGGTGAAAAAACTTTGAGGTCATGCAAATATTGTAATTGTCAACGAAACAGTGTAACCGAGCGTTTTTAGATACAAGTTCGAAGGTTTGGTTAGATTAAGCTATGAAGCGTCATAAAACGGCATTAAGCAATGTCAGCCACTGAGATGAAGTGTTTTTCACCATTACAAGTCGGAAGCTGCGATATCTAATGTGAAAGTGCATGAAACCGTCGTAATGTTGCAAAAAGCATTGTAAAGTAGCGAGTGAAACGTTTTCTAACGATAGAAGTGCGAAGGTTATGTTAGGTTGAGTTATGTTAGTTTAAGCTATGTAGCGTCGTGAAACCACCAAAAACGACGTCATCTAACGAGATAGTGTTGTTTTATTGCGAGTGTGAATCTGCGATAGGTGAAATATTGTGAAAGCACACAAAACGGCATTAACAAGCCAGATACTGCGTCTTGTACCGTTACAAGCGCGAAACTGCTATATAGTGGTATTCTCGTTAAAGCGCATGCAAGCATCGTGAAACCTTAAAGAACGATGTCATTTAGCGAGATACAGCGTTCTGTACTGTAATAAATTGGTGAAAAACTGTGAGGTCATGCAAATATCGTAATTGTGAACGAAACAGTGTAATAGAGCGTTTTTAGTTACAAGCGCGAAGATTAGGTTAGGTTAAGATATGAACCGTCGTAAAACTGCATTAAACAATGTCACTTAGTGAGATGCAGTGTTTTTCACCATTACAATCCGGGAACTGCGACATCTAATGTGAAAGCGCATGAAACCATCGTAACGTTGTAGAAAGCATTGTAAAGTAGCGAGTAAAACGTTTTCTAACGATAGAAGTGCGAAGGTTATGTTAGGTTAAGTTATGTTAGTTTAAGCTAGGTAGCGTCGTGAAACCACCAAAAACGACGTCATCTAACAAGATAGTGTTGTTTTATTGCGATTACGAAACTGCGATGGGTGAAATGTTGTGAAAGCACACAAAACGGCATGAACAAGCCAGATACTGCGTGTTGTATCGTTACAAGTGCGAAACTGCTGTATTGTGACATTCTCGTTAAAGCGCATGCAAGCATCGTGAAACCTTAAAGAAAGATGTCATTTAGCGAGATACAGCGTTCTGTACTGTAATAAGTTGGTGAAAAACTGTGACGTCATGCAAATATCGTAATTGTGAAAGAAACAGTGTAATAGAGTGTTTTATACACGTGCGAATGTTAGGTTAGGTTAAGATATGAACCGTCGTAAAACCGCAATAAACAATGTCACTTAGTGAGATGCAGTGTTTTTCAACATTACAAGTCGGGAACTGCGATATCTATTGTGAAAGCGCATGAAACCGTCGTAATGTTGTAGAAAGCATTGTGAAGTAGCGAGTAAAACGTTTTCTAACGATAGAAGTGCGAAGGTTGGGTTAGGTTAAGTTAGGTTAAGCTAAGTAGCGTCGTGAAACCACCAAAAACGACGTCATCTAACGAGATAGTGTTGTTTTATTGCGAGTACGAAACTGCGATAGGAAAATATTGTGAAAGCACACAAAATGGCATGAACCAGCCAGATACTGCGTCTTGGACCGTTACAAGAGCGAAACTGCTATATTGTGATATTCTCGTGAAAGCGCATGAAAGCATCGTGAAACCTTAAAGAACGATGTCATTTAGCGAGATACAGCGTTCTGTACTGTACTAGGTTGGTGAAAAACTATGAGGTCATGCAAATATCGCAATTGTGAACGAAACAGTGTAATAGAGCGTTTGTAGATACAAGCGCGAATGTTAGGTTAGGTTATGAAGCGTCATAAAACCGCAATAAACAATTTCAGCTATTTAGATGCATTGTTTTTCACCATTACAAGTCGGAAACTGCGATATCTATTGTGAAAGCGCATGAAACCGTCGTAATGTTGCAGAAAGCATTGTAAAGTAGCCAGTAAAACGTTTTCTAACGCTAGAGATGCGAAGGTTAGGTTAGGTTGAGTTATGTTATTTTAAGCTAGGTGGCGTCGTTAAACCACCAATTGCGACTTCCTCTAACGAGTTAGTGTTGTTTTGTTGCGAGTGCGAAACTGCGATATGTGAAATATTGTGAAAGCACACAAAACGGCATGAAGAAGCCAGATACTGCGTGTTGTACCGTTACAAGTGCGAAACTGCTGTATTGTGATATTCTCGTGATAGTGTTTGCAAGCATCGTGAAACCTTAAAGTACGATGTCATTTAGCGAGATACAGCGTTCTGTACTGTACTAAGTTGGTGAAAAAACTTTGAGGTTATGCAAATATCGTAATTGTCAACGAAACAGTGTAACCGAGTGTTTTTAGATACAAGTTCGAAGGTTACGTTAGATTAAGTTATGAAGCGTCATAAAACCGCATTAAACAATGTCAGCCAATGAGATGTGTTTTTTCACCATTACAAGTCGGAAACTGCGATATCTAATGTGAAAATGCATGAAACCGTCGTAATGTTTTAAAAAGCATTGTAAAGTAGCGAATAAAACGTTTTCTGACGATAGAAGTGCGTAGGTTAGGTTAGGTTAAGTTAGTTTAAGCTAGGTAGCGTCGTGAAAACACCAAGAACGACGTAATCTAACGAGATAGTGTTGTTTTATTGCGCGTACGAAACTGCGATAGGTGAAATGTTGTGAAAGCACACAAAACGGCATGAACAAGCCAGATTCTGCGTGTTGTACCGTTACAAGTGCGAAACTGCTTTACTGTGATATTCTCGTGAAAGTGCTTGCAAGCATCGTGAAACCTTAAAGAACGATGTCATTTAGCGAGATACAGCGTTCTGTACTGTACTAAGTTGGTGAAAAAACTTTGAGGTCATGCAAATATTGTAATTGTCAACGAAACAGTGTAACCGAGCGTTTTAAGATACAATTTCGAAGGTTAGGTTAGATTAAGTTATGAAGCGTCATAAAATGGCATTAAGCAATGTCAGCCACTGAGATGTAGTGTTTTTCACCATTACAAGTCAGGAACTGCGATATCTAATGTGAAAGCGCATGAAGCCGTCGTAACGTTGTAGAAAGCATTGTAAAGTAGCGAGTAAAACGTCTTCTAACGATATAAGTGCGAAGGTTAGGTTAGGTTAAGTTAGTTTAAGCAAGGTAGCGTCGTGAAACCACCATAAACGACGTCATCTAACGAGATAGTGTTGTTTTATTGCGAGTGCGAAACTGCGATAGGTGAAATATTGTGAAAGCACACAAAACGGCATGAACAAGCCAGATACTGCGTGTTGTATCGTTACAAGTGCGAAACTGTATACTGTGATATTCTCGTTAAAGCGCATGCCAGCATCGTGAAACCTTAAGGAACGATGTCATTTAGCGAGATACAGCGTTCTGTACTGTAATAGATTAGTGAAAAACTGTGAGGTCATGCAAATATCGTAATTGTGAACGAAACAGTGTAATAGAGTGTTTTATACACGTGCGAATGTTAGGTTAGGCTAAGATATGAACCGTCGTAAAACCGCATTAAACAATTTCACTTAGTGAGATGCAGTGTTTTTCACCATTACAAGCCGGGAACTGCGATATCTAAAGTGAAAGCCTCCGAAACCGTCGTAATGTTGTTGAAAGCATTGTAAAGTAGCGAGTAAAACGATTTCTCACAATAGAAGTGCGAAGGTTATGTTAGGCTGAGTTAGTTTAGGCTAGGTAGCGTCGCGAAACCACCAAAAACAACGTCATCTAACGAGATAGTGTTGTTTAATTGCGAGTACGAAACTGCGATAGGTGAAATATTGTGAAACCACACAAAACGGCATGAACAAGCCAGATACTGCGTGTTGTACCGTTACAAGTACGAAACTGCTATATAGTGATATTCTCGTTAAAGCGCATGCAAGCATCGTGAAACCTTAAAGAACGATGTCATTTAGCGAGATACAGCGTTCTGTACTGTACTAGGTTGGTGAAAAACTATGAGGTCATGCAAATATCGCAATTGTGAACGAAACAGTGTAATAGAGCGTTTCTAGATACAAGCGCGAATGTTAGGTTAGGTTATAAAGCGTCATAAAACCGCAATAAACAATTTCAGCTATTGAGATGCAGTGTTTTTCACCATTACAAGTCGGGAACTGCGATATCTAATGTGAAAGCGCATGAAGCCGTCGTAACTTTGTAGAAAGCATTGTAAAGTAGCGAGTAAAACGTCTTCTAACGATAGAAGTGCAAAGTTTAGGTTAGGTTAAGATAGTTTAAGCTAGGTAGCGTCGTGAAACCACCAAAAACGACGTCATCTAACGAGATAGTGTTGTTTTATTGCGATTACGAAACTGCGATGGGTGAAATGTTGTGAAAGCACACAAAACGGCATGAACAAGCCAGATACTGCGTGTTGTACCGTTACAAGTGCGAAACTGCTGTATTGTGATATTCTCGTTAAAGCGCATGCAAGCATCGTGGAACCTTAAAGAACGATGTCATTTAGCGAGATACAGCGTTCTGTAGTGTAATAAGTTGGTGAAAAACTGTGAGGTCATGCAAATATCGTAATTGTGAACGAAACATTGTAATAGGGCTTTTTTAGATTCAAGCGCGAATGTTAGGTTAGGTTAAGATATTAACCGTCGTAAAACCGCATTAAACAATGTCACTTAGTGAGATGCAGTGTTTTTCACCATTACAAGTCGGGAACTTCGATATCTAATGTGAAAGCGCATGAAACCGTCGTAATGTTGTAGAAAGCATTGTAAAGTAGGGAGTAAAACGTTTTCTAACGACAGAAGTGCGAAGGTTAGGTAGGTTAAGTTAGTTTAAGCTAGGTAGCGTCGCGAAACCACCAAAAACAACGTCATCTAACGAGATAGTGTTGTTTAACCTCGAGTACGAAACTGCGATAGGTGAAATATTGTGAAACCACACAAAACGGCATGGACAAGCCAGATACTGCGTGTTGTACCGTTACAAGTGCGAAACTGCTGTATTGTGATATTCTCGTTAAAGCGCATGCAAGCATCGTGTAACCTTAAAGAACGATGTCATTTAGCGAGATACAGCGTTCTGTACTGTAATAAGTTGGTGAAAAACTGTGAGATCATGCAAATATCGTAATTGTGAACGAAACATTGTAATAGGGCGTTTTTAGATTCAAGCGCGAATGTTAGGTTAGGTTAAGATATGAACCGTCGTAAAACCGCATTAAACAATGTCACTTAGTGAGATGCAGTGTTTTTCACCATTACAAGTCGGGAACTGCGATATCTAATGTGAAAGCGCATGAAACCGTTGTAATGTTGTAGAAAGCATTGTAAAGTAGGGAGTAAAACGTTTTCTAACAACAGAAGTGCGAAGGTTAGGTTAGGTTAAGTTAGTTTAAGCTAGGTAGCGTCGTGAAACCACCAAAAACGACGTCATCTAACGAGATAGTGTTGTTTTATTGCGTGTACGAAACTGCGATAGGTGAAATGTTGTGAAAGCACACAAAACGGCATGAACAAGCCAGATACTGCGTGTTGTATCGTTACAAGTGCGAAACTGCTATACTGTGATATTCTCGTTAAAGCGCATGCAAGCATCGTGAAACCTTAAAGAACGATGTCATTTAGCGAGATACAGCGTTCTGTACTGTAATAGATTGGTGAAAAACTGTGAGGTCATGCAAATATCGTAATTGTGAACGAAACAGTGTAATAGAGTGTTTTATACACGTGCGAATGTTAGGTTAGGCTAAGATATGAACCGTCGTAAAACCGCATTAAACGATGTCACTTAGTGAGATGCAGTGTTTTTCACCATTACAAGTCGGGAACTGCGATATCTATTGTGAACGCGCATGAAACCGTCGTAATGTTGCAGAAAGCATTGTGAAGTAGCAAGTAAAACGTTTTCTAACGATAGAAGTGCGAAGGTTAGTTAGGCTAAGTTAGTTTAAGCTAGGTAGCGTCGTGAAACCACCAAAAACGACGTCATCTAACGAGATAGTGTTCTTTTATTGCGAGTACGAAACTGCGATAGGTGAAATGTTGTGAAAGCACACAAAACGGCATTAACAAGCCAGATACTGCGTCTTGTTTTGTTACAAGTGCGAAACTGCTATATAGTGGTATTCTCGTTAAAGCGCATGCAAGCATCGAGAAACCTTAAAGAACGATGTCATTTAGCGAGATACAGCGTTCTGTACTGTAATAAGTTGGTGAAAAACTATGAGGTCATGCAAATATCGCAATTGTGAACGAAACAGTGTAGTAGAGCGTTTTTAGATACAAGCCCGAATGTTAGGTTAGGTTATGAAGCGCATTAAAACCGCAATAAACAATTTCAGCTATTGAGATGCAGTGTTTTTCACCATTACAAGTCAGGAACTGCGATATCTAATGTGAAAGCGCATGAAGCCGTCGTAACTTTGTAGAAAGCATTGTAAAGTAGCGAGTAAAACGTCTGCTGACGATATAAGTGCGAAGGTTAGGTTAGGTTAAGTTAGTTTAAGCAAGGTAGCGTCGTGAAACCACCAAAAACGACGTCATCTAACGAGATAGTGTTGTTTTATTGCGAGTGCGATACTGCGATAGGTGAAATATTGTGAAAGCACACAAAACGGCATGAACAAGCCAGATACTGCGTGTTGTATCGTTACAAGTGCGAAACTGTATACTGTGATATTCTCGTTAAAGCGCATGCAAGCATCCTGAAACCTTAAGGAACGATGTCATTTAGCGAGATACAGCGTTCTGTACTGTAATAGATTGGTGAAAAACTGTGAGGTCATGCAAATATCGTAATTGTGAACGAAACAGTGTAATATAGTGTTTTTAGATACAAGTGCGAATGTTAGGTTAGGTTAAGATATGAACCGTCGTAAAACCGCATTAAACAATGTCACTTAGTGAGATGCAGTGTTTTTCACCATTACAAGTCGGGAACTGCAATATCTCTTGTGAAAGCGCATGAAACCGTCGTAATGTTGTAGAAAGCATTGTAAAGTAGCGAGTAAAACGTTTTCTAACGATAGAAGTGCGAAGGTTATGTTAGGTTTAGTTATGTTAGTTTAAGCTAGGTAGCGTCGTGAAACCACCAAAAACGACGTCATCTAACGAGATAGTGTTGTTTTATTGCGATTACGAAACTGCGATGGGTGAAATGTTGGGAAAGCACACAAAACGGTATGAACAAGCCAGATACTGCGTGTTGTATCGTTACAAGTGCGAAACTGCTGTATTGTGACATTCTCTTTAAAGCGCATGCAAGCATCGTGAAACCTTAAAGAACGATGTCATTTAGCGAGATACAGCGTTCTGTACTGTAATAAGTTGGTGAAAAACTGTGAGGTCATGCAAATATCGTAATTGTGAACGAAACAGTGTAATAGAGTGTTTTATACACGTGCGAATGTTAGGTTAGGTTAAGATATGAACCGTCGTAAAACCGCAATAAACAATGTCACTCAGTGAGATGCAGTGTTTTTCAACATTACAAGTTGGGAACTGCGATATCTATTGTGAAAGCGCGTGAAACCGTCGTAATGTTGTAGAAAGCATTGTGAAGTAGCGAGTAAAACGTTTTCTAACGATAGAAGTGCGAAGGTTGGGTTAGGTTAAGTTAGGTTAAGCTAAGTAGCGTCGTGAAACCACCAAAAACGACGTCATCTAACGAGATAGTGTTGTTTTATTGCGAGTACGAAACTGCGATAGGTGAAATATTGTGAAAGCACACAAAATGGCATGAACTAGCCAGATACTGCGTCTTTTACCGTTACAAGAGCGAAACTGCTATATTGTGATATTCTCGTGAAAGCGCATGAAAGCATCGTGAAACCTTAAAGAACGATGTCATTTAGCGAGATACAGCGTTCTGTACTGTACTAGGTTGGTGAAAAACTATGAGGTCATGCAAATATCGCAATTGTGAACGAAACAGTGTAATAGAGCGTTTTTAGATACAAGCGCGAATGTTAGGTTAGGTTATAAAGCGTCATAAAACCACAATAAACAATTTCAGCTATTGAGATGCAGTGTTTTTCACCATTACAAGTCAGGGACTGCGATATCTAATGTGAAAGCGCATGAAGCCGTCGTAACTTTGTAGAAAGCATTGTAAAGTAGCGAGTAAAACGTCTTCTAACGATATAAGTGCGAAGGTTAGGTTAGGTTAAGTTAGTTTAAGCAAGGTAGCGTCGTGAAACCACCAAAGACGACGTCATCTAACGAGATAGTGTTGTTTTATTGCGAGTGCGAAACTGCGATAGGTGAAATATTGTGAAAGCACACAAAACGGCATGAACAAGCCAGATACTGCGTGTTGTATCGTTACAAGTGCGAAACTGTATACTGTGATATTCTCGTTAAAGCGCATGCAAGCATCGTGAAACCTTAAGGAACGATGTCATTTAGCGAGATACAGCGTTCTGTACTGTAATAGATTGGTGAAAAACTGTGAGGTAATGCAAATATCGTAATTGTGAACGAAACAGTGTAATAGAGTGTTTTTAGATACAAGTGCGAATGTTAGGTTAGGTTAAGATATGAACCGTCGTAAAACCGCATTAAACAATGTCACTTAGTGAGATGCAGTGTTTTTCACCATTACAAGTCGGGAACTGCAATACCTATTGTGAAAGCGCATGAAACCGTCGTAATGTTGTAGAAAGCATTGTAAAGTAGCGAGTAAAACGTTTTCTAACGATAGAAGTGCGAAGGTTATGTTAGGTTAAGTTATGTTAGTTTAAGCTAGGTAGCGTCGTGAAACCACCAAAAACGACGTCATCTAACGAGATAGTGTTGTTTTATTGCGATTACGAAACTGCGATGAATGAAATGTTGGGAAAGCACACAAAACGGCATGAACAAGCCAGATACTGCGTGTTGTATCGTTAAAAGTGCGAAACTGCTGTATTGTGACATTCTCTTTAAAGCGCATGCAAGCATCGTGAAACCTTAAAGAACGATGTCATTTAGCGAGATACAGCGTTCTGTACTGTAATAAGTTGGTGAAAAACTGTGATGTCATGCAAATATCGTAATTGTGAACGAAACAGTGTAATAGAGTGTTTTATACACGTGCGAATGTTAGGTTAGGTTAAGATATGAACCGTCGTAAAACCGCAATAAACAATGTCACTTAGTGAGATGCAGTGTTTTTCAACATTACAAGTCGGGAACTGCGATATCTATTGTGAAAGCGCATGAAACCGTCGTAATGTTGTAGAAAGCATTGTGAAGTAGCGAGTAAAACGTTTTCTAACGATAGAAGTGCGAAGGTTGGGTTAGGTTAAGTTAGGTTAAGCTAAGTAGCGTCGTGAAACCACCAAAAACGACGTCATCTAACGAGATAGTGTTGTTTTATTGCGAGTACGAAACTGCGATAGGTGAAATATTGTGAAAGCACACAAAATGGCATGAACTAGCCAGATACTGCGTCTTGGACCGTTACAAGAGCGAAACTGCTATATTGTGATATTCTCGTGAAAGCGCATGAAAGCATCGTGAAACCTTAAAGAACGATGTCATTTAGCGAGATACAGCGTTCTGTACTGTACTAGGTTGGTGAAAAACTATGAGTTCATGCAAATATCGCAATTGTGAACGAAACAGTGTAATAGAGCGTTTTTAGATACAAGCGCGAATGTTAGGTTAGGTTATAAAGCGTCATAAAACCGCAATAAACAATTTCAGCTATTGAGATGCAGTGTTTTTCACCATTACAAGTCGGGAACTGCGACATCTAATGTGAAAGCGCATGAAGCCGTCGTAACTTTGTAGAAAGCATTGTAAAGTAGCGAGTAAAACGTCTTCTAACGATAGAAGTGCGAAGGTTAGGTTAGGTTAAGTTAGTTTAAGCTAGGTAGCGTCGTGAAACCACCAAAAACGACGTCATCTAACGAGATAGTGTTGTTTTATTGCGAGTGCGAAACTGGGATAGGTGAAATATTGTGAAAGCACACAAAACGGCATGAACAAGCCAGATACTGCGTGTTGTTTAGTTACAAGTGCGAAACTGTATACTGTGATATTCTCGTTAAAGCGCATGCAAGCATCGTGAAACCTTAAAGAACGATGTCATTTAGCGAGATACAGCGTTCTGTACTGTACTAGGTTGGTGAAAAACTATGAGGTCATGCAAATATCGCAATTGTGAACGAAACAGTGTAATAGAGCGTTTTTAGATACAAGCGCGAATGTTAGGTTAGGTTATGAAGCGTCATAAAACCGCAATGAACAATTTCAGCTATTTAGATGCAGTGTTTTTCACCATTACAAGTCGGAAACTGCGATATCTAATGTGAAAGCGCATGAAACCGTCGTAATGTTGCAGAAAGCATTGTAAAGTAGCCAGTAAAACGTTTTCTAATGCTAGAGATGCGAAGGTTAGGTTAGGTTGAGTTATGTTATTTTAAGCTAGGTGGCGTCGTTAAACCACCAATTGCGACTTCCTCTAGCGAGTTAGTGTTGTTTTGTTGCGAGTGCGAAACTGCGATATGTGAAATATTGTGAAAGCACACATAACGGCACGAACTAGCCAGATACTGCGTCTTCTACAGTTACAAGCGCGAAACTGCTATTGTGATATTCTCGTGATAGTGTTTGCAAGTATCGTGAAACCTTAAAGAACGATGTCATTTAGCGAGATACAGCGTTCTGTACTGTAATAAGTTGGTGAAAAAACTTTGAGGTCATGCAAATTTTGTAATTGTCAACGAAACAGTGTAACCGAGCGTTTTTAGATACAAGTTCGAAGGTTAGGTTAGATTAAGTTATGAAGCGTCATAAAACGGCATTAAGCAATGTCAGCCACTGAGATGTAGTGTTTTTCACCATTACAAGTCGGAAGCTGCGATATCTAATGTGAAAGTGCATGAAACCGTCGTAATGTTGCAAAAAGCATTGTAAAGTAGCGAGTAAAACGTTTTCTAACGATAGAAGTGCGAAGGTTATGTTAGGTTGAGTTATGTTAGTTTAAGCTATGTAGCGCCGTGAAACCACCAAAAACGACGTCATCTAACGAGATAGTGTTGTTTTATTGCGAGTGCGAAACTGCGATAGGTGAAATATTGTGAAAGCACACAAAACGGCATGAACAAGCCAGATACTGCGTGTTGTATTGTTACAAGTTCGAAACTGTATACTGTGATATTCTCGTGAAAGCGCATGCAAGCATCGTGAAACCTTAAAGAACGATGTCATCTAGCTAGATACAGCGTTATGTACTGTACTACTTGGTGAAACACTGTGAGGTCATGCAAATATCGTAATTGTGAACGAAACAGTGTAATAGAGCGTTTTTAGATACGAGTGCAAAGGTTAGGTTAGGTTAAGGCATGAAGCGGCAAAAAACCGCATTAAACAATGTCAGCTATTGAGAATGGAATGGAATGAAAAAAACTTTATTTTCAGCTATTGAGATGCAGTGTTTTTCACCATTACAAGCCGGGAACGGCGACATCTAATGTGAAAGCGCATGAAACCATCGTAACGTTGTAGAAAGCATTGTAAAGTAGCGAGTAAAACGCTTTCTAACGATAGAAGTGCGAAGGTTATGTTAGGTTAAGTTATGTTAGTTTAAGCTAGGTAGCGTCGTGAAACCATCAAAAACGACGTCATCTAACGAGATAGTGTTGTTTTATTGCGAGTACGAAACTGCGATAGGTGAAATGTTGTGAAAGCACACAAAACGGCATGAACAAGCCAGATACTGCGTGTTGTATCGTTACAAGTGCGAAACTGCTGTATTGTGATATTCTCGTTAAAGCGCATGCAAGCATCGAGAAACCTTAAAGAACGATGTCATTTAGCGAGATACAGCGTTCTGTACTGTAATAAGTTGGTGAAAAACTGTGAGGTCATGCAAACATCGTAATTGTGAACGAAACAGTGTAATAGAGCGTTTTTAGTTACAAGCGCGAAGGTTAGGTTAGGTTAAGATATGAACCGTCGTAAAACCGCTATAAACAATGTCACTTAGTGAGATGCAGTGTTTTTCACCATTACAAGTCGGGAACTGCGATATCTAATGTGAAAGCGCATGAAACCGTCGTAATGTTGCAGAAACCATTGAAAAGTAGGGAGTAAAACGTTTTCTAACGATAAGGGTGCGAAGGTTATGTTAGGTTGAGTTATGTTAGTTTAAGCTAGCTAGCGTCGTGAAACCACCAAAAACGACGTCATCTAACGAGATAGTGTTTTTTTATTGCGAGGATGAAACTGCGATAGGTGAAATATTGTGAAAGCACACAAAACGGCATGAACAAGCCAGATACTGCGTGTTGTACCGTTACAATTGCGAAACTGCTGTATTGTGATATTCTCGTTAAATCGCATGCAAGCATCGTGGAACCTTAAAGAACGATGTCATTTAGCGAGATACAGCGTTCTGTACTGTAATAAGTTGGTGAAAAACTGTGAGGTCATGCAAATATCGTAATTTTGAACGAAACATTGTAATAGGGCGTTTTTAGATTCAAGCGCGAATGTTAGGTTAGGTTAAGATATGAACCGTCGTAAAACCGCATTAAACAATGTCACTTAGTGAGATGCAGTGTTTTTCACCATTACAAGTCGGGAACTGCGATATCTAATGTGAAAGCGCATGAAACCGTCGTAATGTTGTAGAAAGCATTGTAAAGTAGGGAGTAAAACGTTTTCTAACCACAGAAGTGCGAAGGTTAGGTTAGGTTAAGTTAGTTTAAGCTAGGTAGCGTCGTGAAACCACCAAAAACGCCGTCATCTAACGAGATAGTGTTGTTTTATTGCGAGTACGAAACCGCGATAGGTGAAATGTTGTGAAAGCACACAAAACGGCATGAACAAGCCAGATACTGCGTGTTGTATCGTTACAAGTGCGAAACTGCTATACTGTGATATTCTCGTTAAAGCGCATGCAAGCATCGTGAAACCTTAAAGAACGATATCATTTAGCGAGATACAGCGTTCTGTACTGTAATAGATTAGTGAAAAACTGTGAGGTCATGCAAATGTCGTAATTGTGAACGAAACAGTGTAATAGAGTGTTTTATACACGTGCGAATGTTAGGTTAGGCTAAGATATGAACCGTCGTAAAACCGCATTAAACAATGTCACTTAGTGAGATGCAGTGTTTTTCACCATTACAAGCCGGGAACTGCGATATCTAATGTGAAAGCCTCCGAAACCGTCGTAATGTTGTTGAAAGCATTGTAAAGTAGCGAGTAAAACGATTTCTCACAATAGAAGTGCGAAGGTTATGTTAGGTTGAGTTAGTTTAGGCTAGGTAGCGTCGCGAAACCACCAAAAACAACGTCATCTAACGAGATAGTGTTGTTTAATTGCGAGTACGAAACTGCGATAGGTGAAATATTGTGAAACCACACAAAACGGCATGAACAAGCCAGATACTGTGTGGTTACCAGTACGAAACTGCTATATAGTGATATTCTCGTTAAAGCGCATGCAAGCATCGTGAAACCTTAAAGAACGATGTCATTTAGCGAGATACAGCGTTCTGTACTGTACTAGGTTGGTGAAAAACTATGAGGTCATGCAAATATCGCAATTGTGAACCAAACAGTGTAATAGAGCGTTTCTAGATACAAGCGCGAATGTTAGGTTAGGTTATAAAGCGTCATAAAACCGCAATAAACAATTCCAGCAATTGAGATGCAGTGTTTTTCACCATTACAAGTCGGGAACTGCGATATCTAATGTGAAAGCGCATGAAGCCGTCGTAACTTTGTAGAAAGCATTGTAAAGTAGCGAGTAAAACGTCTTCTAACAATAGAAGTGCGAAGGTTAGGTTATGTTAACATAGTTTAAGCTAGGTAGCGTCGTGAAACCACCAAAAACGACGTCATCTAACGAGATAGTGTTGTTTTATTGCGAGGATGAAACTGCGATAGGTGAAATATTGTGAAAGCACACAAAACGGCATGAACAAGCCAGATACTGCGTGTTGTACCGTTACAAGTGCGAAACTGCTGTATAGTGATATTCTCGTTAAAGCGCATGCAAGCATCGTGGAACCTTAAAGAACGATGTCATTTAGCGAGATACAGCGTTCTGTACTGTAATAAGTTGGTGAAAAACTGTGAGGTCATGCAAATATCGTAATTGTGAACGAAACATTGTAATAGGGCGTTTTTAGATTCAAGCGCGAAATTTAGGTTAGGTTAAGATATGAACCGTCGTAAAACCGCATTAAACAATGTCACTTAGTGAGATGCAGTGTTTTTCACCATTACAAGTCGGGAACTGCGATATCTAATGTGAAAGCGCATGAAACCGTCGTAATGTTGTAGAAAGCATTGTAAAGTAGGGAGTAAAACGTTTTCGAACGACAGAAGTGCGAAGGTTAGGTTAGGTTAAGTTAGTTTAAGCTAGGTAGCGTCGTGAAACCACCAAAAACGACGTCATCTAACGAGATAGTGTTGTTTTATTGCGAATACGAAACTGCGATAGGTGAAATGTTGTGAAAGCACACAAAACGGCATGAACAAGCCAGATACTGCGTGTTGTATCGTTACAAGTGCGAAACTGCTATACTGTGATATTCTCGTTAAAGCGCATGCAAGCATCGTGAAACCTTAAAGAACGATGTCATTTAGCGAGATACAGCGTTCTGTACTGTAATAGATTGGTGAAAAACTGTGAGGTCATGCAAATATCGTAATTGTGAACGAAACAGTGTAATAGAGTGTTTTTTACACGTGCGAATGTTAGGTTAGGTTAAGATATGAACCGTCGTAAAACCGCATTAAACAATGTCACTTAGTGAGATGCAGTGTTTTTCACCATTACAAGCCGGGAACTGCGATATCTAATGTGAAAGCCTCCGAAACCGTCGTAATGTTGTTGAAAGCATTGTAAAGTAGCGAGTAAAACGATTTCTCACAATAGAAGTGCGTAGGTTATGTTAGGTTGAGTTAGTTTAGGCTAGGTAGCGTCGCCAAACCACCAAAAACAACGTCATCTAACGAGATAGTGTTGTTTAATTGCGAGTACGAAACTGCGATAGGTGAAATATTGTGAAACCACACAAAACGGCATGAACAAGCCAGATACTGTGTGGTTACCAGTACGAAACTGCTATATAGTGATATTCTCGTTAAAGCGCATGCAAGCATCGTGAAACCTTAAAGAACGATGTCATTTAGCGAGATACAGCGTTCTGTACTGTACTAGGTTGGTGAAAAACTATGAGGTCATGCAAATATCGCAATTGTGAACCAAACAGTGTAATAGAGCGTTTCTAGATACAAGCGCGAATGTTAGGTTAGGTTATAAAGCGTCATAAAACCGCAATAAACAATTCCAGCAATTGAGATGCAGTGTTTTTCACCATTACAAGTCGGGAACTGCGATATCTAATGTGAAAGCGCATGAAGCCGTCGTAACTTTGTAGAAAGCATTGTAAAGTAGCGAGTAAAACGTCTTCTAACAATAGAAGTGCGAAGGTTAGGTTATGTTAACATAGTTTAAGCTAGGTAGCGTCGTGAAACCACCAAAAACGACGTCATCTAACGAGATAGTGTTGTTTTATTGCGAGGATGAAACTGCGATAGGTGAAATATTGTGAAAGCACACAAAACGGCATGAACAAGCCAGATACTGCGTGTTGTACCGTTACAAGTGCGAAACTGCTGTATAGTGATATTCTCGTTAAAGCGCATGCAAGCATCGTGGAACCTTAAAGAACGATGTCATTTAGCGAGATACAGCGTTCTGTACTGTAATAAGTTGGTGAAAAACTGTGAGGTCATGCAAATATCGTAATTGTGAACGAAACATTGTAATAGGGCGTTTTTAGATTCAAGCGCGAAATTTAGGTTAGGTTAAGATATGAACCGTCGTAAAACCGCATTAAACAATGTCACTTAGTGAGATGCAGTGTTTTTCACCATTACAAGTCGGGAACTGCGATATCTAATGTGAAAGCGCATGAAACCGTCGTAATGTTGTAGAAAGCATTGTAAAGTAGGGAGTAAAACGTTTTCGAACGACAGAAGTGCGAAGGTTAGGTTAGGTTAAGTTAGTTTAAGCTAGGTAGCGTCGTGAAACCACCAAAAACGACGTCATCTAACGAGATAGTGTTGTTTTATTGCGAATACGAAACTGCGATAGGTGAAATGTTGTGAAAGCACACAAAACGGCATGAACAAGCCAGATACTGCGTGTTGTATCGTTACAAGTGCGAAACTGCTATACTGTGATATTCTCGTTAAAGCGCATGCAAGCATCGTGAAACCTTAAAGAACGATGTCATTTAGCGAGATACAGCGTTCTGTACTGTAATAGATTGGTGAAAAACTGTGAGGTCATGCAAATATCGTAATTGTGAACGAAACAGTGTAATAGAGTGTTTTTTACACGTGCGAATGTTAGGTTAGGTTAAGATATGAACCGTCGTAAAACCGCATTAAACAATGTCACTTAGTGAGATGCAGTGTTTTTCACCATTACAAGCCGGGAACTGCGATATCTAATGTGAAAGCCTCCGAAACCGTCGTAATGTTGTTGAAAGCATTGTAAAGTAGCGAGTAAAACGATTTCTCACAATAGAAGTGCGAAGGTTATGTTAGGTTGAGTTAATTTAGGCTAGGTAGCGTCGCGAAACCACCAAAAACAACGTCATCTAACGAGGTAGTGTTGTTTAACCTCGAGTACGAAACTGCGATAGGTGAAATATTGTGAAACCACACAAAACGGCATGAAAGAGCCAGATACTGCGTGTTGTACCGTTACAAGTACGAAACTGCTATATAGTGATATTCTCGTTAAAGCGCATGCAAGCATCGTGAAACCTTAAAGAACGATGTCATTTAGCGAGATACAGCGTTGTGTACTGTAATAAGTTGGTGAAAAACTGTGAGGCCATGCAAACATCGTAATTGTGAACGAAACAGTGTAATAGAGCGTTTTTAGTTACAAGCGCGAAGGTTAGGTTAGGTTAAGATATGAACCGTCGTAATACCGCAATAAACAATGTCACTTAGTGAGATGCAGTTTTTTTCACCATTAAAAGTCGGGAACTGCGATATCTAATGTGAAAGCGCATGAAACCGTCGTAATGTTGCAGAAACCTTTGAAAAGTAGGGAGTAAAACGTTTTCTAACGATAAGAGTGCGAAGGTTATGTTAGGTTGAGTTATGTTAGTTTAAGCTAGCTAGCGTCGTGAAACCACCAAAAACGACGTCATCTAACGAGATAGTGTTGTTTTATTGCGAGGATGAAACTGCGATAGGTGAAATATTGTGAAAGCACACAAAACGGCATGAACAAGCCAGATACTGCGTGTTGTACCGTTACAAGTGCGAAACTGCTGTATTGTGATATTCTCGTTAAAGCGCATGCAAGCATCGTGGAACCTTAAAGAACGATGTCATTTAGCGAGATACAGCGTTCTGTACTGTAATAAGTTGGTGAAAAACTGTGAGGTCATGCAAATATCGTAATTGTGAACGAAACATTGTAATAGGGCGTTTTTAGATTCAAGCGCGAATGTTAGGTTAGGTTAAGATATGAACCGTCGTAAAACCGCATTAAACAATGTCACTTAGTGAGATGCAGTGTTTTTCACCATTACAAGTCGGGAACTGCGATATCTAATGTGAAAGCGCATGAAACCGTCGTAATGTTGTAGAAAGCATTGTAAAGTAGGAAGTAAAACGTTTTCTAACGACGGAAGTGCGCAGGTTAGGTTAGGTTAGGTTAGTTTAAGCTAGGTAGCGTCGTGAAACCACCAAAAACGACGTCGTCTAACGAGATAGTGTTGTTTTATTGCGTGTACGAAACTGCGATAGGTGAAATGTTGTGAAAGCACACAAAACGGCATGAACAAGCCAGATTCTGCGTGTTGTACCGTTACAAGTGCGAAACTGCTTTACTGTGATATTCTCGTGAAAGTGCTTGCAAGCATCGTGAAACCTTAAAGAACGATGTCATTTAGCGAGATACAGCGTTCTGTACTGTACTAAGTTGGTGAAAAAACTTTGAGGTCATGCAAATATTGTAATTGTCAACGAAACAGTGTAACCGAGCGTTTTAAGATACAATTTCGAAGGTTAGGTTAGATTAAGTTATTAAGCGTCATAAAATGGCATTAAGCAATGTCAGCCACTGAGATGTAGTGTTTTTCACCATTACAAGTCAGGAACTGCGATATCTAATGTGAAAGCGCATGAAGCCGTCGTAACTTTGTAGAAAGCATTGTAAAGTAGCGAGTAAAACGTCTTCTAACGATATAAGTGCGAAGGTTAGGTTAGATTAAGTTAGTTTAGGCAAGGTAGCGTCGTGAAACCACCAAAAACGACGTCATCTAACGAGATAATGTTGTTTTATTACGAGTGCGAAACTGCGATAGGTGAAATATTGTGAAAGCACACAAAACGGCATGAACAAGCCAGATACTGCGTGTTGTATCGTTACAAGTGCGAAACTGTGTACTGTGATATTCTCGTTAAAGCGCATGCAAGCATCGTGAAACCTTAAGGAACGATGTCATTTAGCGAGATACAGCGTTCTGTACTGTAATAGATTAGTGAAAAACTGTGAGGTCATGCAAATATCGTAATTGTGAACGAAACAGTGTAATAGAGTGTTTTATACACGTGCGAATGTTAGGTTAGGCTAAGATATGAACCGTCGTAAAACCGCATTAAACAATGTCACTTAGTGAGATGCAGTGTTTTTCACCATTACAAGCCGGGAACTGCGATATCTAATGTGAAAGCCTCCGAAACCGTCGTAATGTTGTTGAAAGCATTGTAAAGTAGCGAGTAAAACGATTTCTCACAATAGAAGTGCGAAGGTTATGTTAGGTTGAGTTAGTTTAGGCTAGGTAGCGTCGCGAAACCACCAAAAACAACGTCATCTAACGAGATAGTGTTGTTTAATTGCGAGTACGAAACTGCGAAAGGTGAAATATTGTGAAACCACACAAAACGGCATGAACAAGCCAGATACTGCGTGTTGTACCGTTACAAGTACGAAACTGCTATATAGTGATATTCTCGTTAAAGCGCATGCAAGCATCGTAAAACCTTAAAGAACGATGTCATTTAGCGAGATACAGCGTTCTGTACTGTACTAGGTTGGTGAAAAACTATGAGGTCATGCAAATATCGCAATTGTGAACGAAACAGTGTAATAGAGCGTTTCTAGATACAAGCGCGAATGTTAGGTTAGGTTATAAAGCGTCATAAAACCGCAATAAACAATTTCAGCTATTGAGATGCAGTGTTTTTCACCATTACAAGTCGGGAACTGCGATATCTAATGTGAAAGCGCATGAAGCCGTCGTAACTTTGTAGAAAGCATTGTAAAGTAGCGAGTAAAACGTCTTCTAACAATAGAAGTGCGAAGTTTAGGTTAGGTTAAGATAGTTTAAGCTAGGTAGCGTCGTGAAACCACCAAAAACGACGTCATCTAACGAGATAGTGTTGTTTTATTGCGATTACGAAACTGCGATGGGTGAAATGTTGTGAAAGCACACAAAACGACATGAACAAGCCAGATACTGCGTGTTGTACCGTTACAAGTACGAAACTGCTATATAGTGATATTCTCGTTAAAGCGCATGCAAGCATCGTGAAAGCTTAAAGAACGATGTCATTTAGCGAGATACAGCGTTCTGTACTGTACTAGGTTGGTGAAAAACTATGAGGTCATGCAAATATCGCAATTGTGAACGAAACAGTGTAATATAGCGTTTCTAGATACAAGCGCGAATGTTAGGTTAGGTTATAAAGCGTCATAAAACCGCAATAAACAATTTCAGCTATTGAGATGCAGGGTTTTTCACCATTACAAGTCGGGAACTGCGATATCTAATGTGAAAGCGCATGAAGCCGTCGTAACTTTGTAGAAAGCATTGTAAAGTAGCGAGTAAAACGTCTTCTAACGATAGAAGTGCGAAGGTTAGGTTAGGTTAAGATAGTTTAAGCTAGGTAGCGTCGTGAAACCACCAAAAACGACGTAATCTAACGAGATAGTGTTGTTTTATTGCGTGTACGAAACTGCGATAGGTGAAATGTTGTGAAAGCACACAAAACGGCATGAACAAGCCAGATTCTGCGTGTTGTACCGTTACAAGTGCGAAACTGCTTTACTGTGATATTCTCGTGAAAGTGCTTGCAAGCATCGTGAAACCTTAAAGAACGATGTCATTTAGCGAGATACAGCGTTCTGTACTGTACTAAGTTGGTGAAAAAACTTTGAGGTCATGCAAATATTGTAATTGTCAACGAAACAGTGTAACCGAGCGTTTTAAGATACAATTTCGAAGGTTAGGTTAGATTAAGTTATTAAGCGTCATAAAATGGCATTAAGCAATGTCAGCCACTGAGATGTAGTGTTTTTCACCATTACAAGTCAGGAACTGCGATATCTAATGTGAAAGCGCATGAAGCCGTCGTAACTTTGTAGAAAGCATTGTAAAGTAGCGAGTAAAACGTCTTCTAACGATATAAGTGCGAAGGTTAGGTTAGATTAAGTTAGTTTAGGCAAGGTAGCGTCGTGAAACCACCAAAAACGACGTCATCTAACGAGATAATGTTGTTTTATTACGAGTGCGAAACTGCGATAGGTGAAATATTGTGAAAGCACACAAAACGGCATGAACAAGCCAGATACTGCGTGTTGTATCGTTACAAGTGCGAAACTGTATACTGTGATATTCTCGTTAAAGCGCATGCAAGCATCGTGAAACCTTAAGGAACGATGTCATTTAGCGAGATACAGCGTTCTGTACTGTAATAGATTAGTGAAAAACTGTGAGGTCATGCAAATATCGTAATTGTGAACGAAACAGTGTAATAGAGTGTTTTATACACGTGCGAATGTTAGGTTAGGCTAAGATATGAACCGCCGTAAAACCGCATTAAACAATGTCACTTAGTGAGATGCAGTGTTTTTCACCATTACAAGCCGGGAACTGCGATATCTAATGTGAAAGCCTCCGAAAACGTCGTAATGTTGTTGAAAGCATTGTAAAGTAGCGAGTAAAACGATTTCTCACAATAGAAGTGCGAAGGTTATGTTAGGTTGAGTTAGTTTAGGCTAGGTAGCGTCGCGAAACCACCAAAAACAACGTCATCTAACGAGATAGTGTTGTTTAATTGCGAGTACGAAACTGCGATAGGTGAAATATTGTGAAACCACACAAAACGGCATGAACAAGCCAGATACTGCGTGTTGTACCGTTACAAGTACGAAACTGCTATATAGTGATATTCTCGTTAAAGCGCATGCAAGCATCGTAAAACCTTAAAGAACGATGTCATTTAGCGAGATACAGCGTTCTGTACTGTACTAGGTTGGTGAAAAACTATGAGGTCATGCAAATATCGCAATTGTGAACGAAACAGTGTAATAGAGCGTTTCTAGATACAAGCGCGAATGTTAGGTTAGGTTATAAAGCGTCATAAAACCGCAATAAACAATTTCAGCTATTGAGATGCAGTGTTTTTCACCATTACAAGTCGGGAACTGCGATATCTAATGTGAAAGCGCATGAAGCCGTCGTAACTTTGTAGAAAGCATTGTAAAGTAGCGAGTAAAACGTCTTCTAACAATAGAAGTGCGAAGTTTAGGTGAGGTTAAGATAGTTTAGGCTAGGTAGCGTCGTGAAACCACCAAAAACGACGTCATCTAACGAGATAGTGTTGTTTTATTGCGATTACGAAACTGCGATGGGTGAAATGTTGTGAAAGCACACAAAACGGCATGAACAAGCCAGATACTGCGTGTTGTACCGTTACAAGTACGAAACTGCTATATAGTGATATTCTCGTTAAAGCGCATGCAAGCATCGTGAAAGCTTAAAGAACGATGTCATTTAGCGAGATACAGCGTTCTGTACTGTACTAGGTTGGTGAAAAACTATGAGGTCATGCAAATATCGCAATTGTGAACGAAACAGTGTAATATAGCGTTTCTAGATACAAGCGCGAATGTTAGGTTAGGTTATAAAGCGTCATAAAACCGCAATAAACAATTTCAGCTATTGAGATGCAGGGTTTTTCACCATTACAAGTCGGGAACTGCGATATCTAATGTGAAAGCGCATGAAGCCGTCGTAACTTTGTAGAAAGCATTGTAAAGTAGCGAGTAAAACGTCTTCTAACGATAGAAGTGCGAAGGTTAGGTTAGGTTAAGATAGTTTAAGCTAGGTAGCGTCGTGAAACCACCAAAAACGACGTCATCTAAGGAGTAGTGTTGTTTTATTGCGAGGATGAAACTGCGATAGGTGAAATATTGTGAAAGCACACAAAACGGCATGAACAAGCCAGATACTGCGTGTTGTACCGTTACAAGTGCGAAACTGCTGTATTGTGATATTCTCGTTAAAGCGCATGCAAGCATCGTGGAACCTTAAAGAACGATGTCATTTAGCGAGATACAGCGTTCTGTACTGTAATAAGTTGGTGAAAAACTGTGAGGTCATGCAAATATCGTAATTGTGAACGAAACATTGTAATAGGGCGTTTTTAGATTCAAGCGCGAATGTTAGGTTAGGTTAAGATATGAACCGTCGTAAAACCGCATTAAACAATGTCACTTAGTGAGATGCAGTGTTTTTCACCATTACAAGTCGGGAACTGCGATATCTAATGTGAAAGCGCATGAAACCGTCGTAATGTTGCAGAAACCTTTGAAAAGTAGGGAGTAAAACGTTTTCTAACGATAAGAGTGCGAAGGTTATGTTAGGTTGAGTTATGTTAGTTTAAGCTAGCTAGCGTCGTGAAACCACCACAAACGACGTCATCTAACGAGATAGTGTTGTTTTATTGCGAGGATGAAACTGCGATAGGTGAAATATTGTGAAAGCACACAAAACGGCATGAACAAGCGAGATACTGCGTGTTGTACCGTTACAAGTGCGAAACTGCTGTATTGTGATATTCTCGTTCAAGCGCATGCAAGCATCGTGGAACCTTGAAGAACGATGTCATTTAGCGAGATACAGCGTTCTGTACTGTAATAAGTTGGTGAAAAACTGTGAGGTCATGCAAATATCGTAATTGTGAACGAAACATTGTAATAGGGCGTTTTTAGATTCAAGCGCGAATGTTAGGTTAGGTTAAGATATGAACCGTCGTAAAACCGCATTAAACAATGTCACTTAGTGAGATGCAGTGTTTTTCACCATTACAAGCCGGGAACTGCGATATCTAATGTGAAAGCCTCCGAAACCGTCGTAATGTTGTTGAAAGCATTGTAAAGATGCGAGTAAAACGATTTCTCACAATAGAAGTGCGAAGGTTATGTTAGGTTGAGTTAGTTTAGGCTAGGTAGCGTCGCGAAACCACCAAAAACAACGTCATCTAACGAGATAGTGTTGTTTTATTGCGAGTACGAAACTGCGATAGGTGAAATGTTGTGAAAGCACACAAAACGACATGAACAAGCCAGATACTGCGTGTTGTACCGTTACAAGTACGAAACTGCTATATAGTGATATTCTCGTTAAAGCGCATGCAAGCATCGTGAAACCTTAAAGAACGATGTCATTTAGCGAGATACAGCGTTCTGTACTGTAATAGATTGGTGAAAAACTGTGAGGTCATACAAATATCGTAATTGTGAACGAAACAGTGTAATAGAGTGTTTTATACACGTGCGAATGTTAGGTTAGGCTAAGATATGAACCGTCGTAAAACCGCATTAAACAATGTCACTTAGTGAGATGCAGTGTTTTTCACCATTACAAGTCGGGAACTGCGATATCTATTGTGAACGCGCATGAAACCGTCGTAATGTTGCAGAAAGCATTGTGAAGTAGCAAGTAAAACGTTTTCTAACGATAGAAGTGCGAAGGTTAGTTAGGCTAAGTTAGTTTAAGCTAGGTAGCGTCGTGAAACCACCAAAAACGACGTCATCTAACGAGATAGTGTTCTTTTATTGCGAGTACGAAACTGCGATAGGTGAAATGTTGTGAAAGCACACAAAACGGCATGAACAAGCCAGATTCTGCGTGTTGTACCGTTACAAGTGCGAAACTGCTTTACTGTGATATTCTCGTGAAAGTGCTTGCAAGCATCGTGAAACCTTAAAGAACGATGTCATCTAGCTAGATACAGCGTTATGTACTGTACTAGTTGGTGAAAAACTGTGAGGTCATGCAAATATCGTAATTGTGAACGAAACAGTGTAATAGAGTGTTTTATACACGTGCGAATGTTAGGTTAGGCTAAGATATGAACCGTCGTAAAACCGCATTAAACAATGTCACTTAGTGAGATGCAGTGTTTTTCACCATTACAAGTCGGGAACTGCGATATCTATTGTGAAAGTGCATGAAACCGTCGTAATGTTGCAAAAAGCATTGTAAAGTAGCGAGTAAAACGTTTTCTAACGATAGAAGTGCGAAGGTTATGTTAGGTTGAGTTATGTTATTTTAAGCTATGTAGCGTCGTGAAACCACCAAAAACGACGTCATCTAACGAGATAGTGTTGTTTTATTGCGAGTGCGAAACTGCGATAGGTGAAATATTGTGAAAGCACACAAAACGGCATGAACAAGCCAGATACTGCGTGTTGTATCGTTACAAGTGCGAAACTGTATACTGTGATATTCTCGTTAAAGCGCATGCAAGCATCGTGAAACCTTAAGGAACGATGTCATTTAGCGAGATACAGCGTTCTGTACTGTACTAAGGGGGTGAAAAACTGTGCGGCCATGCAAATATCGTAATTGTGAACGAAACAGTGTAACAGAGCGTTTTTAGATACAAGCGCGAAGGTTAGGTTAGGTTAAGATATGAACCGTCGTAAAACCGCAATAAACAATGTCACTTAGTGAGATGCAGTGTTTTTCATCATTACAGGTCGGAACTTGCGATATCTATTGTGAAAGCGCATGAAACCGTCGTAATGTTGCAGAAAGCATTGTAAAGTAGCGAGTAAAACGTTTTCTAACGATAGAAGTGCGAAGGTTATGTTAGGTTGAGTTATGTTAATTTAAGTAAGTAGCGTCGTGAAACCACCAAAAACGACGTCATCTAACGAGATAGTGTTGTTTAATTGCGAGTACGAAACTGCGATAGATGAAATATTGTGAAAGCACACAAAACGGCATTAACAAGCCAGATACTGCGTCTTGTACCGTTACAAGTGCGAAACTGCTATATAGTGGTATTCTCGTTAAAGCGCATGCAAGCATCGTGAAACCTTAAAGAACGATGTCATTTAGCGAGATACAGCGTTCTGTACTGTAATAAGTTGGTGAAAAACTGTGAGGTCATGCAAATATCGTAATTGTGAACGAAACAGTGTAATAGAGCGTTTTTAGTTACAAGTGCGAAGGTTAGGTTAGGTTAAGTCATGAAGCGACAAAAAAACCGCATTAAACAATGTCAGCTATATAGATGCAGTGTTTTTCACCATTACAAGTCGGGAACTGCGATATCTAATGTGAAAGCGCATGAAACTGTGGTAACGTTGTAGAAAGCATTGTAAAGTAGCGAGTAAAACGTTTTCTAACGATAGAAGTGCGAAGGTTATGTTAGGTTGAGTTATGTTAGTTTAAGCTAGGTAGTGTCGTGAAACCACCAAAAACGACGTCATCTGACGAGATAGTGTTGTTTTATTACGAGTACGAATCGGTTATCTGATTGGTGGCTGAAGTCAAGGCACGAGTGAGAATTGAGCCTTTCACTGCGAAGTACGAATCCTCAACCTTACTATTTGGGGGAAAGGAGGTGAATCTGGTTTTTGGTTCATTAAGTGTTGCGGCTTGGCGGCACCAGCCACCACCCGATCTTAAGTGTACAGCCATATCCACCCATCCGTCCGTCCGTCCGTCCGTCCGTCCGTCCGTCCGTCCGTCCGTCCGTCCATCCATCCATCCATCCATCCATCCATCCATCCATCCATCCATCCATCCATCCATCCATCCATCCATCCATCCATCCATCCATCCATCCATCCATCCATCCATCCATCCATCCATCCATCCATCCATCCATCCATCCATCCATCCATCCATCCATCCATCCATCCATCCATCCATCCATCCATCCATCCATCCATCCATCCATCCATCCATCCATCCATCCATCCATCCATCCATCCATCCATCCATCCATCCATCCATCCATCCATCCATCCATCCATCCATCCATCCATCCATCCATCCATCCATCCATCCATCCATCCATCCATCCATCCATCCATCCATCCATCCATCCATCCATCCATCCATCCATCCATCCATCCATCCATCCATCCATCCATCCATCCATCCATCCAGCGAGTTTTGTCTTTCGCGCATATAGTGATACTACTAACTCGTATTTTAGCGGTCGGATAAGTTAGTGTGCATTTTCCCTGTTAGCGGCACTCAGCGCGGCTAAAACTCCTATTCCGGCAGCAGTGCACATTGGCATCGATTACTAAATCTACGCCTGTTTCAGATACGCCTACGACCGATGCATCGTTGACGCAGCCTGATACTCTGGCCCAGGCGAAGTGGGGCGTGTTTGCTTGTCGACGACGAAAGCAGCGCATCACCAGAGGGCGACGGTTCACCGCTGCTACAAAAGACGCTGCAAGAAAGTCGTCGCCTACAGTCCGGCAGCAGTGCACATTGGCATCGCTTACTAAATCTACGCCTGTTTCAGATACGCCTACGACCGATGCATCGTTGACGCAGCCTGATACTCTGGCCCAGGCGAAGCGGGGCGTGTTTGCTTGTCGACGACGAAAGCAGCGCATCACCAGAGGGCGACGGTTCACCGCTGCTACAAAAGACGCTGCAAGAAAGTCGTCGCCTACAGTCCGGCAGCAGTGTACATTGGCATCGCTTACTAAATCTACGCCTGTTTCAGATACGCCTACGACCGATGCATCGTTGACGCAGCCTGATACTCTGGCCCAGGCGAAGCGGGGCGTGTTTGCTTGTCGACGACGAAAGCAGCGCATCACCAGAGGGCGACGGTTCACCGCTGCTACAAAAGACGCTGCAAGAAAGTCGTCGCCTACAGTCCGGCAGCAGTGCACATTGGCATCGCTTACTAAATCTACCCCTGTTTCAGGGGAGAATTTGTCTGTTGTATTCAACAGCATTTATTATTATTATTTTTTTGCGATTTGTGCACTGCTGCCGGACGTGCTGTTCCTGTATCATCGTTTGCAAGTGAACGCATTTGTGTTGGCTAACCATGTCGAAGGATGCGCGCGATACTGCTAAAGCAATCGAAGACTTACGACGAGAACTAAGAAAGGAACTTCGAGATATAAAAGATGCTTTGAACGAAGTGAAAGAACTCAGAGCAGATATTCAATCTGTAATAAAAGAAAACCAAGAGCTCAAAGCTGAAAATGACAGACTACATCGTAGAATAGAGGAGGTCGAAACTTACCAGCGCTCAAATAATTTGGAAATTAAGGGTGTCCCATCTGATGTTGAACCCCTTGATGCAGTTAAGAAAATCTGTGGTGCCATTCAAGAGGAAATAACTTCAGATGACGTCGATATCTGTCACAGAGTACCGACTGCTCATCATGACCAAACTAATATAGTAGTCCGTTTTGTGCGCAGGACAAAGAAGCTTGCCATTCTAAGCAAGTCAAAGAAAGTTAGAATTGACAGCAAGGACCTGGGCAGCCAGACATCTTCTGCAGTATATGTCAATGAGCACTTGACGAAACACGGAAAACAGCTTCTTGGATCAGCTATTCAGAGAAAGAAGGAAATGCGTTGGAAATTTGTCTGGAGATCGGGGGGCAAGATATTTGCTCGTAGAAACGAAACCTCGCCTATACTAAAGATAAGAAACTCAGATGATCTTGCCAAGATGACCGTGGAAGGGGGCGGAACTGCCACAGAGTGAACATTTTTTTTAACATGCACAAACTGATATACGTTCGTTTAAGATGAGCACCGATACAGCAATACCTAGTGATGACTATCATGATAGCAGTTCTGTGAATGGTCTTCTTGGGGCTG
Source organism: Rhipicephalus microplus (assembly GCF_043290135.1). Lineage (NCBI taxonomy): Eukaryota > Metazoa > Arthropoda > Arachnida > Ixodida > Ixodidae > Rhipicephalus > Rhipicephalus microplus. The sequence goes on from NW_027464850.1 coordinate 60,352, forward strand.
CGCGCAGGTGCATAAAGGTTTTTCATTTAAACACACGCAGCATACGCCACAAGACAGATAGGATCCTCAGTATATTTAGCTCCCTTACATTTAGCTTTGACTTGTTGCTGTTCTCTGAAACCTGGCTAACTGTAGGTGAAGATCCACCATATTTTGAGAACTACACTTACAATGGCATAGTGCGTCCCGTTGGCAGAGGTGGTGGAGTGGCTATTTACGTCAAACAATCCTTAAAGCATGAAGTTGTCCCCCAATTTTCCCTGGTTAATGAAGTTGTAGAGTGCCTCATGGTTCGCTTAGAAAAAGCATTCGCTGTGATCGTTTACAGACCACCCTCGGGGTGTAAAACAAAGTTCATTTCATTCATTGAAGACGTTTTTGAGTACTTGTGTCCTACTGGCTTTCCATTTGTGATAATGGGTGATGTAAACATCGATATGCTCTCTCAGGATGCAACTTCACGGCAGTTAATAGCGCTGGCAAATTCGTTTGCCTGTAATAACGTAATTTCTAAGGCAACCCGCCTAACTGCAGAGACTGCGACACTACTTGATATATGTTTGACGAACACACTCCCAACGTCTTGCGTTGCTGGATCGCTGGCAGTAGATATAAGCGATCATCTACCGATCTCTTGCACCATTCCTTCTTCCAATGGTACTTGCAAAAGGAATAAAAAAGTACGGTCTCGTCAGATCAACGCTGACACGCTTAGAATCTTCCGGTATCGTGTTATTGCAACAGACTGGAACCACGTGTTACAAAAAAGGGATGCTAACTTGGTATACAAGCTATTCATTAATAAACTCATAAAATGTTATGACGAAGCTTTCCCGGTGTCTGTGAAGAACGCAAAACGCCAGAAAATTAGAAAACCTTGGATCAGTAATGCGCTATTTAAAAAATTACAAAGAAGAACAACATGTACCATGCGTTTATAAAGACACGAGATATCAAATTACTCAGTGAGTTCAAAAAATACAGAAACCACCTAAATGGTGTAATAATGCGCGCTAAATTCAGGTATTATGAGAATTTATTTAGTAGAATAAGTGATAATCCAAGCAAAATTTGGAGCGAGCTTAGAAATCTTTCTGGTCAAATAAAACAAAGCCACATTCCTAGGGTTTTGGAAAACTCTAGTGGCCTTGGTAACCGAGAGGTGGCAACGGCAATGAATAACTACTTCATAAAAAGTTGTGATTTCGATGATGCGGGGTATGACGAGGATACACAACTGCCTGTAAATGACCGTCGCTTATCTAACTCTATAGTTCTGCACACTATCTCATGTCATAAAACCGAAGAATTATTAACAAAGATAAACAAACAATTGTGCAGCAGCTTACGATGATATTAAAGCTATACCAGTAAAATACGTCGCTGATGTTATATCACCTGCGTTGTCACATATTATTAATTTAGCTCTTGTTACCGGCGTATTTCCAGATGAATTAAAAATAACTCGCGTATGTCCGGTTTTCAAGGGTGGTAATGACCAAGAGATTGGAAACTACCGACCGATATCGGTACTTCCGATTCTGTCAAAAGTTTTTGAAAGCGCTATTAATATTAGATTACAAAAATGTTTTGCGAAGTACAATGTAATAAGTGATGCCCAATTTGGCTTTCAAAAATGTAAATCCACCGAGCTTGCATTGCTCAATATTAAAAACGAGATACTAACCAATTTTGAGAAAAAGCTATATACTCTTGGTCTTTTTGTTGACTTCCGCAAAGCATTCGACACCGTGCACCACAGCGTTCTTTTAGAAAAACTTAATAACTACGGTGTCCGTGGCGTTGCCAATAGGTTAATTCAAAATTACTTAACAGACCGCTATCAGTATGTCGCTATTAATCAAGAGACATCTCCCCGTGCGAGGGTCAACAAAGGTGTCCCACAAGGATCGATACTTGGTCCTCTGTTGTTTATAGTTTATGTAAATAACTTGTGTAGCATTCCGGATTCTCCTAAGTTAATCATGTATGCTGACGACACCAATATATTTTTTGCTGGTTCATCGATCTCTCAACTTGAAAAGTCTGTAAACACATATCTAAATAAGTTGTCTTCCTGGATTAAACTAAACAAGTTGCGGCTAAACGCGAGTAAAACTAAATATATATTGTTTGCACCCATTAATAAGCCACGGAATATAAGTCTAAGTGTCTCCTTTGAGGGTCAGACTTTAGAACAAGCCAAGGTACAGAAATTCTTGGGTGTGTGGTTCCAGGAAGACCTTTCCTGGAATGAACATAGAAATAAATTGGCAGCAGATCTAAGTAGAAGCGTTGGATGTATGTACAAACTATGTCCGTTATTACCACTTTGGCTAAAGAAAGCGTTACACTGATATAATTCAGGCTAAGTTATTGTGTCTTATGTTGGGGAACAACGACGGCTCAAAACTATAAAACATTACTTACACTACAAAAGAAGGTACTAAGACTATTCGAGGGATATCACGGTATGCCACAAGGTCTTAGCGCACGTCCGTTATTCCCTAAATATATCATATTACAAGCAAACCAAATATATTATTAAAAGTTATTATTGTATATCCAAAATAATAAACTATACCCCATGTACGATTCTTCTCGATGTGCTGAGTACTATCTCCGTACACATAGTATAAGAACACCGAAATCTAGAACAACCTATGGTCAACAACATATTGATTATCAAATACCGAGTCTCCTCAACAAACTGGGTGACGTACTTGACCTAAATAAGAAAACTCCCAAAAATAAGTTCAAGGAATTTCTCCTTTATAATTGTATTGAATACACTTAATACAGAAATTTGGATTATTTATTACTTTCTGTGTCCCAATTGCTTAGAGTACACTATTTGTGTCCTTTTGTTGTTTTTTTTGCTTATTGTTTGTTCAAGGTGCTTAGGATGTATGTGTCTCCAGATGCTTTCCTTACCTCACCTATTGAATATATTACGATGTTTTTTAGGTATTTTCATTACTATTTACTGTCCTGTTCTTTCTTTATATTTGTGATGGTTACATGTGTGATCAGAATTTGCAAATTGTATCTGTATATAATGATGTTCTCTAATTGCGGCTAAGTTGTGTATGACATGTTATTTTAGTTTTTATTTTATTTTATTTTGCCAGACTGTATTTCGGAGCAAAAGCCTCCGTCAGGCTATGTAGCCTTTTGCTTTTGCTTCGTTTTTTCTGTTGGACGTACAGAAAAATAAAAATCTAAAAAATTGAAATTGAAATTGAAATTTCAGGATGTATCAAAAAGCCGTTAAAAGAGTAGTTACTATGTCATTTTCTATAAAAATGGAATAAAGTATTTTTTTCTTACTTTTACTAATAATACAAGAGCGGTGTTTTTTTCCAAATATTTAGATTATTTTGACACTCAAGATACATTGGCATCGATTGCGTTTCTGTTGGTTAATTTGTTCAAATTATCCGTGGTTAGCCGCGGTACTTTTTGTCGATTGGCATTGCGAAGCTCCGTTTTAATTCAGCTTTGATATATCAATGCGAACTTGTGTGTCAGACTTTACGGGCCGTTACGGCGAAGCGCACGTGTCTAAAGGCTGTGAACCATGTCAGCTGCTGTGCTTCACCGACGTCCGGCTGCGTAGCCTGCAGCGTGAAAATTCAACGCCAGCGAATTGCTCGGGGACTGCCTACGAAGCCGAAATAATCTTGCACAATGAGAGCGTGTTCGCTAGTGAGAGAAAATGGGCTGCTTTGCATCTGATCATGGCCCTTTTCTTTGGCATGCGCTACAGTTTTTGTCGTTTCATAAGGCTTTTCGACTTCTACAGCTAATGAGGTGCACACCTTGTGAATGTTTGAGATTGTTTACTTCGTTGTCACATTCGCTGAAAATATCTTCACTGCTAAAATTTGTAGCACATATTAGCATAAGTTCTACCTGTTTTTGCTCGGAATAAGTCTGCTGAAATATATGCTCATAAATTCAATACATAGTAAAGCCAATTGAACCTTTACTACATATACGCATTCGTACGTTTTTCGTAAGTTTGCATTGAAGCATATACACTTGCATGAACCATATAGTCCATACAATTGAGGAATTACCTAGCTTTGTCCTCTGAAGAACATCTCTAAAACAAATTCATTATATTGCCATCCACTAGACAAATTCAGAAAAACAGCAATGGTATGTCTACACTACCTTTCTTATATGCAGTGTTCCCATATACAATCTTAGTCGTGCATCACCAATCCGTTCACGCTTCTACCAGAGTTACCAGGACTGTTTTTTCTTCACAATTCAACAGCAGCCTTTAAGAAACTGCTCGTAGCAGTGTACGCTTGGATGCCTCATCATTCTGAACCTACCTCAAGCCAGTGGTGAATGTGTCATCACTGAAAGCAAGCTCAGTGGGCCAAAATCTTCGCAAGGTATGGTTGAAGACAATTTATTTATTGAACATAATTTGTTCAACCATTTCTGTCTCACCCTGCTCATGAGTCTGTTTTTTTTTTCTTCTAAAAAACTGGACTAAAAAGAGACCATTGATTTCAAAGCTACCCACATCCAGTCGTAAGAAGCTCTAGAGTTGCCATAGGGGATCTGGCGCCGCCATGGACGGCAGGCATTTACACCTACTGTTTCTGCAGCTGATGCAGGTGATGACTACCGTCTGCGGCACCTTCGGCTCAGCGTGCTTGTTTTTATCAAGAATTCCGACATGAATCACGTGTGCCCCGCTTTCATATGCCCTTGGGATCGCAACCCGCCACTGGACATGACAGCGCTGCCGGCAGCCGTTCGTCTCATCCTCTGGCAACCTTGGTCACACCAGGATGGGATACTACTTAAGCAGGCACCTCAGCCTGCCACTCCGGGATCTGGCGCCGCCATGGACGCCAGGCATTTACGCCTACTGTTTCTGCAGCTGATGCAGGTGATGACTACCGTCTGCGGCACCTTCGGCTCAGCGTGCTTGTTTCCTATCAAGAATGCCGACATGAATCACGTGTGCCCCCGCTTTCATATGCCCTTGGGATCGCAACCCGCCACTGGACATGACAGCGCTGCCGGCAGCCGTTCGTCTCATCCTCTGGCAACCTTGGTCACACCAGGATGGGATACTACTTAAGCAGGCACCTCAACCTGCCACTCCGGGATCTGGCGCCGCCATGGACGCCAGGCATTTACGCCTACTGTTTCTGCAGGTTGGTTATTCCTATCGTTGTGTATATGGAAAACCGTTTAGAAAGCTGGCGTCAGATCCCACATGTGTCAGTGTGCTTATTTGTGATTTATTTCATGTTGTTACAAACTACTCGGAAAGCGGAGATGTTATTGTTGGGTTGCTTTTGCTGCTGTCCGGCGATATCGAGCAGAATCCTGGCCCCCTTTCCGAGGAGCAAGAACAAAAAATGTTTTCTGCAATCATGCAAATCCCTCAGATGTTGCAGAAGCAGTCAGACATTCTTGATGAAATTCGCACCCTACGCTGTGAGCAACAAGCTATCAAACAAAACGTATCTGATCTCGCGGCTAAGGTCGAGCGTGCTGAAGCCAGCGCATCATGTGTTCCGCCTTTGAAAGAAGAAGTAGGGAGAGTGACGGCTTGAGTTGAATCACTTGCTGCATCGTTTGCCTCCATGCGCGAACGCCAAGACGATCTAGAAAATAGATCACGCCGAAATAACTTGCTATTTTATGGTCTTGATGATACCGCTGGTGAAACGTGGGCGGAATCTGAGGAACGAATTTTGACTTTTTGCTCCGAAAAACTAAGCGTTGATGCTTCTGTAACATCGATAGAACGAGCCCACAGGCTTGGGCGTTTTTCACAGCAAAACAACAGGCCGATAACAGTGAAGTACGTGTCATTTAAAGAAAAACAACGGGTGCTTGCCGCTGCGCGGAAACTAAAGGGAACCGACTATTCTATCAGCGAAGACTACTCTGAAAAGGTTAGATTGGAGCGTAAAAAGTTACTCCAGTTTGCTAGAGAACGCGGTGGTGATTTCAAGCTAAACTTCAATAAGCTCAAGATTGGCACACAAGTTTTTAGGTATGACGCGGCTAGTGTTAGCGTGAAGTGCAATGCCCGATAGCCACCAATTCAACCTCTATCGCGCGAAAAGACAGATGCTGTAACGGAACTTAAAATAATTGTTGTAAATTGCCGTAGCCTCAAGAACAAAAAGGAGGAGTTTGGTGCACTTGTTGAACTAGTAAAGCCACACGTCGTTGTGGGCACTGAGTCGTGGTTGGATGACACCATAACTGACAGCGAAAGTTTTCCGCCGAACTATACGGCATATCGAAAAGATCGCAATGTGCATTGTGGGGGCGTTTTCGTCCTTGTCCACAGTGCTATCAGTAGCGTGCCAATAAACCTAAATACCCCATCATGCGAAACGGTCTGGTGTAAGGTTATCCTCGCTAACGGCTCCGCTATGGCTATCGGGTCGTTTTACAGGCCACCTTCACAGAAAGGCCCCGAGTCATTGTTTCAGCTTAGCAATATTTTACTAGCTCTAGATGCAACGCGTGTTATTTTGGCGGGCGATTTTAATTTGCCAAACATCGAATGGGTCCATCTTCAGCCTAAATCTAACACGTCGTCACTTCTGTACTCTGCTTTTTGTGAAATGATTAACGCTCATTCGCTACTTCAATTTGTATCTCGTCCTACCAGACTAGGTTCCTCTTGCAATAATGTGCTTGATTTAATTTTTTGCAATGACCAAACTCTAATCTCTTCTGTCACAACAATACCAGGTATAAGCGACCACGAAGTCGTTGTTGGATCAATAAGTTGCGATATTGTGCGCCGCCCGAATCCGTTACCGCGAAAAGTGTCTTATTATAATCGCGGAGATTATGTCTCTCTTTCCCGAGAGCTAGATCAGTTTTTACCGGAGTTCAGACAACATGCTACCAACCTGGATTTGAATACTACATGGCACTTGTTCAAAACTAAGCTTTTATCACTGATACACACTAATGTTCCGTCATGGGTGCTTTCCTCAAAGCGTAGAACTAGTAAGCCCTGGATTAACAGCAGCCTCAAGGCCTTGATTAATCGCGGGCACCGCGTTTATCGAAAGTACCGCCAGACACCACAACGCGAGCTACATGAAACGTTAAAACAACTAAACAAGAGTGTTGCTAAACAGATGCGCTGCGCTGAACTTGAGCATCTGGGTCGCCTAACTGATAGGATCAAAAATAACCCGAAAGAAGTATGGAAGTACGTTAAAAGAAAGCAGGCTGTGAAGGAAACGATTCCAGATGTTATATATGACCTCAACTTCAGCGCAGACTTAAAGGGCAAAGCTGAGAGATTCAATTTTTATTTTCAGTCTGTTTTCACCCAATCAGTTTGCCTACCCAGCGGCCCTCAGTTAGTCGGAAAAAATTCAGAAATGATTGAAATATGTTTTACTGAACGTGGAGTCTTAGCTCTGCTACAAAAAATTAAGGTAAATGCGGCACCTGGTCCTGATGCTATTCCTAATTATGTTTTAAAAAACTGTGCTGCCTCACTTGTACCATTTATAGTCTTGCTCTTCGAAAAATCAATGGCGCTTGGCTGTTTACCTGACGACTGGAAAAGTGCCAACGTTGCCCCTATCTTCAAAGCTGGAGACAAAACGCGAACAAAAAATTACAGACCGATCTCGCTAACTTGTGTAATATGTAAATTGATGAAACACATTATCTATACCAATTTAATCTCCCATCTTCAAGATAATAACTTTTTATGCACTACGCAACACGGTTTCAGAAAAGGGTTGTCCTGCGATACTCAACTAATTGAATTTAGTCATGATATAGCTGCCTCGATCGACAATGGATGCCAAGTGGACTGTGTATTTTTAGATTTTCAAAAAAGCCTTTGATTCTGTATCACACGATTTATTATTACTTAAACTGTCTGCTCTAAATATCCCTCCCTCTTTGTTGAAGTGGCTTGAAGCGTATCTTGTTGGTAGAAAACAGCGGGTTGTTCTCGAGGGAGTGAATTCATCTGATGTCGATGTCTTATCAGGGGTCCCCCAGGGATCTGTTCTGGGACCCCTTCTTTTTTGATATTTATAAATGATATAATCCATAAAGTATCCAGCCGCATGCGCATGTATGCAGATGACTGCTGCATATATCGTGACGTCACGTCTGCTCAAGATTCTGCTCAACTACAAAGTGATCTAAATGCTGTGTTATCATGGTGCACCACATGGAACATGACACTTAACTTTTCAAAATGTAATACCGTTCGCTACACAAACAAAAAGAACATTCTAAATACGAATTACTTTCTTGGAGACAATCGTTTGGAAGTTGTGTCTAAATATAAGTACCTAGGCGTTTTCTTTACGAGCAACCTATCCTGGAACGACCACATTGAATACGTCGGTGCTAAAGCGAGCCGAGTATTGAACTTCCTGAAGCGTAACTTTAAACAGGCCCCACCTAAACTAAAGGAAACGCTCTATATTTCTAACGTTCGCTCAATTTTAGAGTACGGTTGTGTGGCTTGGGATCCAGACACTAAAATATGTACTAGTGAGCTAGAAAGGGTTCAGAAACGAGCAGGACGTTTTGTGTCTGGTAACTATGATTTCACTAACCGCTCTTCGTACATTCGTAAACATTTGGGTTGGCCTCTCCTGCAGGACAGGCGCAAATTCTTAAGATTAAATCTATTTCATAATATTTATATTGGTAGCACTAGTTTAAATAAAGACGTGTACATTAAAGATCCCACTTATGTATCTTCTCGCCTAGATCACTCCCGCAAAGTTCGCGAATACCGATGTCGCATAAATACTTACAAAAACTCCTTCTTCCCGAAAACCACACACGAATGGAACAACCTACCAGAATATATTGTATCCACCCCGCCACCCTCATTTCAAAATGCTCAGTCACAATTTTTGTTGAAATGAAAGATGCCAATTTCTGTCTGCATTTCTGTTTGTGTTTTACTTTTCCTTGATTGCCTCATGTCCCCGAGAATGTGTACACACTGTATAAGCTGAGCATGCTTACTTGTTTTGTTATCGGTATTCATACCCTGTATCAATTTCAAGTTTTATGTCTCCTCCCCCCTACTGTAATGCCCAAACTGGGCGCTGTAGGTACTCGAATAAATAAATAAATAAATAAATAAATAAATAAATAAATAAATAAATAAATAAATAAATAAATAAATAAAATAGTGACAACCCCGTGCGCCACCAATATGCCAGGCGGACAAATGGAAGACTTATACTGAAAAGCCATGGTAGCATACAGTATGTTCAAGCTGTACAATATTGGGTGCATAGATTGTTGTTTTTTGCTTTACGAATTATTCGATTTACAGGAAATGTGCAGGCTTCAAAATTCTTGGACAGTGCATGTCATGGGGTGCACATACTGTACTTCACACTATGTGTCAAACTTTGCATAGACTATCACATATAACTAGGTAACAAATGGGCTTGTAGTAGTGCATATTTAGCAGCACGTCCTTTTCACATTGTGCATAGATTGCTGTGAAAGTAAAGACGTGTCTGCAAAAAAAAGAGAGAAAAAATGAAGTTTTCAAAGTTAAGATATATGACTTAGCTGTCACAGTATTAACTGAGCGAACAAGACTTTATTTTCTGTTATTGTGCAAGGCAGTGGTACGTACAGCTATAGTAGTGTTGAAACAGTTACTGATACCACGTGCATGTTGGAAGTGACGCTATCAAAGTTCTAAAAAAACTGTGCAAGAACCCGTACCTTCATTAAGCAAGACATGTCTTGTAGAGGTAGCAATCGCTGAGCCGAACCATGAGAGTAAATTACCTAGAATATTAAGGAAGAATAAGAATGGGTGGATCACATTTGGCAAGCATTCCCAAATCATGAATGATAGTCTCTCACTAACCCTCAAGAGGAAGGTGTATAAGAGCTGCATCTTGCACGTTCTTACCTCCTGGAACTGAAGGCTTACAAAGAGGGTTCAGCTTAAATTGAGGACGACGCAGCGAGCAATAGAAAGAAAAATGATAGGTGTAACCTTAAGACACAGGAAGAGAGCAGAGTGCGTCAAGGAACAAATCGGTGTTAAGGATATCGTAGTTGAAATCAAGAAGAAGAAATGGACATGGGCTGGGCATGTAGTACGCAGGCAGAATAACCGCTAGTCATTAAGGGTAACTGACTGGATTCACAGAGAAGGAAAACGCATGAAGTGAAGACAGAAGGTTAGGTGGGCGGATTATATTACAGGTTTGTACGTATAACGTGGCAGCAGAGAGCACAAGACCAAGTTGATTGGCCTATCATGGGAGAGGCCTTTGCTTTGCAGAGTGTGAATCAGGCAGATGATATGCCAAAAACAAGCACCGACATACACGCAAGCAGTGAGCCTTAGTGGTCAAACGTATGTCAATATTTATGCTTCGAAACATGTTTGTTTACATGAAAGAGTTAATGCAATCAAAATTAGAAGTAATCAGTAATTTGCATTCGCTTCCATTGATTCCACTGTGACTTCATGGATGACCATCATTTCTAGCTTGTCCAAGGGCTCCAGTTCGGCATCCGAAATGTCATCTGCTGAGTGCTCCCGTTCAGTTGTTTTCCTCCTCTAGTTTGGCTTGTTTTTGCAAAATGTTGGGATCACTCTGGACAGACTTGTAGAGCTGCAAAACAAGGGGCCCCCAGTTTGAATTAGTTATTGTGGATACCAAAGTGTTCAATTGTCGAGAGATTTCCCCCAGTAGAAATACACAGGGCTGTGTGCTTTTATTTAACTGAGTTCAAATAACGACCTTTTACTGTAATATTATTTGTTCTATGTAAAATACCTGACACATGACAAAGCATTTTAAAGATATGTTAATTTTTAAAAAAAAACAAAGACTGAGTGCACTCAGTAGGTATAATCAACGTTGGCCAGTTTTTGTACATGATGATAATTCGAATGTCTACTAACAGCTATTTCCTTAATATTGCTGTGAAATATGTAGCCAAAAGAACTAGTTTTGTATGATACCCGTGTTAAGAGTGAGGCAGACAGTTAAGAAGTAGTGAAGAATCAAATGTGAATTCAGCTTCTGCCGTTGTCCATCGTTTGAGCAGTGTCTTTGATGACTATGCACCATTGGCACAAAGAAAACTAATTTATTCATCTGTCAATGCAAAGCGTAAAAGCTTTGAAGGTAATTAAAAAAATAAGGGCCATTTGGTTCCAAGCAAGCAAATATTCATTAGCAAAAGTTTTTATTAATGGGCTTACTTTAGCAAAAACCAACTTCACTTTTCTACATAATCACTGCTAACTTATTAGTGCTTCTCGTACTGTCGCAGTAGTTTCTTTAGACAATCTGAATAAAAGATCGCCGCTTGGTAATTGAACCTGTTGCGAACGGTGATCTCGAATTTATCATTGTCTTCAAATCGTACCCAGAGCCACTGTTTCTAGTGAAAGAAGAGGAAATAATCACATGGCGCTGGCACAGGACAGTAGGGCGAGCAAGCAGTGTTTCCTACGAAAATATTTGGTCTTCTCATTGGTTCTGATTATGGTGCAAGGGTGCCTGTTTTCATGCAGGAGGCCGATTCCGGATGAGAATTTGTTTTATTTCTTTTTATTCAACGCAATGTGCTGCTCGCCAATGCGTTGTCAAATATCACATTGCGGCTCAGGCTAATCGTACTGACACTTTACTTTTTGAGAGCATGTGGGGTGAGAAAGACAACGGGCAGCACGATACCAAGTACTGTGCAAGAGATGTCCAGTGTAAATATCGTTGTCTGACTGAACAAGACAAGAGACAAAGTTGCACAATTTCAGCGGGTAATTTATTGAACAGATGGCGATTACTGTTATTTTTTGCATGTATGGTTCAACTCTTTGAGAGAGTGTTCCTTGTTTACATGTATAGTGCTGCATTCACGATTGTCGATAAACAATGTAAGCCTACTTGCTGGGCGTGTTTTTGCCCATTGAGGCCTCTCGGTCACCTGGCGGCATAGCGGAAATATTTATAGCAACGTTAGGGTGCCGTGTGCACGAACACCACCCCGCGGTAGCAGCGAATAAACGCGCATAAACCTGCGGGCGCGCACCGCGATGCAACGCACTCGCTACCAAAGCAGCCCTAGCTATGGTGGCTAGAAGGAGAGGTGTCAGCCGGAGGAAGGAAAGGTACCTACCTTTCTGCTGCCTTTCCTTCCTCCGTGGGTGTCAGCATCACCCCGGCCGTGCCTTGAAAGGAAGCGTTCTGGTATTTCAATCGGCCGCGGAGCGGCGCGCAAGACGCTACCGTGATCGGTCGAGAGCGCTTGGCAGCCGCTAGCGCTGCACTTTAATCGCTTGCTCGTGTGCTCGCAAGCCGCAACGTCGGCGCTTTGCCTATTTCCACTTGTTCGGGATCAATACGTCCCAATGTCACAATGCAATAGTGATGAGTAAACAGTAAAGACACTGCTTTGCACCTGGATGCAATGCGGGATATGCTTCAGCCCACAAACAAGGGAAGAAAGCATCTCTCTTCTCTGCTACCGCCGACGATGAACAGCGCAAGGCCTAGAGGCGTACGATTCGTCGCGCTGACAAACCACTGGAAAAAGGACTGCGTTGTGTGCGAAACTCATTTTGACAAAATATTCATCGTCCATAGCTACAAGCATGTTATCAATGGTTTCTTAGCAGCTTGGGAAAAAGCTTTACCTAAGGAGGGTGGGATTCTGAGTGGGTCAACTGCCGAAGGATTCCACGTCACTCTGACCAGCACCCTGTCCATCCGGCACTATGTCACGAAAACCTTGGGCTATAAATAGTTGATGACGTCTCGCCTCTGCCAAGACGCACTTATCCTTTTGGAATTCCGAAGCAAATGTCTGGGCTCGATTGATCCCCCTTCGCCGACACAGTTTTTGATCTCTGTGAATTGCCTCAGTTTATACAGTTTGGCATAGTCACCCTCCAGTGGAAACATACCTTCTGGAGTTCCGAGCAGCCTTCTATGCCCTGGCATCCACAATAGTTCAATAAAATTGCAGGACAAGGTGGATGAGCTGCTAGATGTGAGGCGCCTCAATGAGGTTCATGGAATTATTATTGCTCGTGAAGCCCTCCCTGACCACACTGATCTCATTGGACGTAAAAGTGACTCCCTGATCACTTCTTACGTCAGTGGCTATGTGGCCCAGAAGGTGGTGAAAAAGACGAAGTGCAACGAATGTTTTTGATTGATATGTATGGTTTACAGTCCCAAAACCACCATATGATTATGAAAGACGCCGTAGTGGAGGACTCCGGAAATTTCGACCACCTGGGGTTCTTTAACGTGCACCCAAATCTGAGCACATGGGCCTACAGCATTTCCGCCTCCATCGAAAATGCAGCCGCCGCAACCGGGATTCGAACCCGCGACCTGCGGGTCAGCAGCCGAGTACCTCAGCCACTAGACCACCGCGGTGGGGCAAGTGCAACGAATGTAGCAGGTTGTTGCTTCACTCAGAATTCCAGCTTGCTTCCGGCAGAATCATGCCTTCTATAGCCGTCCGAGTCCTCAAGAGACCTGCTCAAAGCTAAGGAAGATGTATTCGCCCATTGCTTCAGTTTCAACAAGTTGAAAAGTTACAGCATAACAGACCTTATATCTTTCCTGTCTATGAAGAGGTTGAATATGGTCGGCTGTGAAAACCACAAATCGGAAGTGACAAATCAGATAATTAGATTCTTTACTCTGACAAGAATGCATTTTCTCCTTGCTGGAAAGAATGCGTCCAATAAAAAAAAAGAGAGAAAAAATGAAGTTTTCAAAGCTCAGTTAATACTGTGACTTAGCTGTCACAGCATTAACTGAGCGAACAAGATTTTATTTTCTGTTATTGTGCATTGCTCACACTCTGTTGTTTCATGTGATTTTAATATTGTCTTGTTCACATTGTTATAAATCTCCCATTAACAACTAGGACGTCACTTTCTGGCTGTGTTTTACATATGCAGAAATCAATTTTTTCGTGAATTGGTTTGTGACTGTACCTATGTTGCCAATGAAATATAAATGTCATGTGTGTATGTATACGCATTCTATCATCGTATAATTACTTTTCTCTTCAGTTGCCTCATTCACTTGTTTTAGCTTAGTTTTATATAGGTTCCAGTTTTCTTCAACCTTGATGTATATGTTGTGTGTATCTTTCAGGTTTTTTTTGTTCTAGAGAAAATAAATGTCTTGCTTGTAAAATTAGATCTTGATTGCGCAAGTCATAAAAATAACGGCTACCGATACCTTTACGTGCACTGAGACCACGGAGAAAACTGCGGCGTCAAATTTTAAAACTGCATGCACTTTGTTTTGGTGTCAAGCTGATGGCAAGTCACTTGATTCTCTATCTTCTGAAGTGATTCTTAAAAAGAGAAAAGTGAGCCCCGTTATTGTCTGCTTCAGTGAGCGACACCGCCACAGTAGCTCACTCTATCTTCTAAGCTCCGTTGCTGATATACCACGAAGTGAATTGAAAACAGTAGTTTTCAGTGCCAATACACTCTTTGCAGCGTTCCGCCAGAATTGTGACAGGTAGACTTTGTTATAATCCGCAGGGTAGCGTGAAATATTTGCAACGAAAAATGACTGATGCGCGGGCGCGAGTAAGGGCATCTCGAAAGCGACCACAGCGCTGCCACATCCGGATGAATTCTCGCTCGGGGGTTGACGCGAGTTTTTCTCCTGGACGGTCGCACTTTTTTTTTCGCTCCTCCCGTGCGGTATTTTTCAACGCCCGCTTCACGCCTTTGGGCGCACAGCCCTTCTGAGGGCTACCCCTAGTCATGGGCCTGCCTGTACTTCGGTACCGAGCTCGGGCCAACCAAAACCTGAAGGCTGACTTCCACCCGAAGCAGCAAAAGCATCAGGATGCGTCGTCAACACCGACGCTTCGCGACTTACGACCATGGCCGTCGGCATCAACATCGCAAAGCTCGCCTACGGGCGCGCGCGAGGAAGAGCGCTCCATCGAAGACGCGCCGACTCGGGCGGACTCCTCGGAGACAGACGAATCGTTCACCTCTAGTTCCTCATGGGAACACCAAACACCACCGTCGTCATAACGACATCGTCAGGACACGACAGGGGAGGAAACTGGTGCCCCCAGCTTCCGCTTAAACTCACCACCTCGCCCCCCAGCTCAACTGGACGCCGACCCAGCTCCTGAGCCCGTCACACAGCCCCCGGCCTTTCCTGCAGCAGTGGGAGAGCACGGCGGCACCATCCTTTACCGTCCAGTTGGCAAGAAGGCCAACTACCTCGCCACGACCCGCAAAGCCATCGGGGCTTTCCTCTCGGGCTTCTCGGCCACTCGACGCGTCCGCGTCAATTTTCGGCGCAACGTCGTCGCTGTGGACATTCAGCCCCTCGCGGATTCCACACCCCTGCTCCAGATGAGCCAGATCTGCGACACCCACGTCAGGGGGAAGCTCCTTGTGGTAAACAGCTGCGTGGGCACCGTCTATGGCGTCGACGCAACCCTTGACTTGGAGGAAATCGTGGCCAGCCTCGACTCAGCTGTCCCGGTCATCCCCTGCGTCCGACGAGGCAGGTGCCTCGCGATCACGTTTCAGGGCACTACGGTTCCGCTGGTTGTGGCCCTTTTCAAGCTCCGCCGGCCTGTCTGCCCTCGCCTGCCACGGCCCTTTCAGTGCGCCCGCTGCGGCCGTTTCGGCCACGCCACCGCGACCTGTTCGCGGGACCAACGCTGCCTCCGCTGCGGCGGCAGCCCCGCCAAAGCGCCCTGTCCTGCGGAGCGCCCTCGCTGCATTAACTGCAGTGGCACGCATCTAGCTTACGAACCGCGCTGCCCTTTCTGGCAAATTCAGCGCAAGGCCGCCGTCATCATCGCCTCCTCGGATGGCCCCGTGACGCGCCGCCATGCGCCGGAGAAAGCCAGAACCGCTGTCAACACCATCGACAAGCGAGGCAGCGTGGAAGTCGTCCAGGGCCGCTCCTTTCGGGACGCTGTCGCCTCCGGTCGTCGATCGGCGTCAGTGCCTGCTCCTCGCCCTCCTACCAGTGCGCCTGCTGCAAGCACGAGTGCCCCTTCGCCCCCTCCTCTGGATTGCCCCGACTCCGAGGCAGACCCGAGGGACGCGGTGATCTCCGCACTTGTAGCCGCTATCCGCGCAGTGATGGTGTTCCTCCCCCCTGATTCTCCGGTTCGTGGCCTGTGTGCGGCGGCTATCGCTGCGCATGAAGCAATCGTTCCGGCGAACTAGAGCGACGGGATTGACACATCGAGTTCCTCGGAACTCTCATCTGTGTGTTCAGCTAAACATTATTTCCTTTTCTTTTTTTCTTTTTTTCCCTCCTTTTTTTTTGACTGAACTAACTTTTTTTTCCTTTTCTCTCGTGTTCGGGCTTTCCGCCCTTGCCAGTGTTCTGTGCCCCCACTGGATTATTTCACCAAGGTCAACAGGACACTAATCTGTAAGTTCAACAGTTTTTTTTTCTTTTTTTCCCATCTCGTTAAACTGGAACAATGTTTTTCTTCCTCTTTCGTCCCTGAGGTACGTGCCCACGCACGTATCTCCTATCTGTGCATTCAACTGTTTTTTTTCCCTGTCGTTGAACCGAAATCATTCGGCCTTTTTCTTTCCTCTCTCATGCTTGCGCTTTCTGGTCACGCGAGTGTGTTCGCCCATCATTTTATGCGCCTCTTAGGCTCATCCTCTTCTTTTTCGGTGAATTAATTCTCCGGCCTTCTCGGTGGCTTTTCCTGATGGTTGCGGATTATCGCAGCGGTTTCGGACGCACGCAATGTGATACTGTGCGAATGCTTTTCCCTACCCTTCTCTTACCTCTTCTCTTCTGTCTCTTCAATTTCCATTCGCCCTTCCCTGCGCATAACTGTGACGGTGCCCTCGATTAAGAGAGGCAGTAACGGGACTGCGCTTTTTTCTTCCTTTTTCTTCTTTTCAAAGCCACTTGGTTGGTTGGGAATTCTCGCTCGCTCTCCGGCGCGCCGATGCTGACACCTCTCCTTCTAGCCACCATACCCTAGCGCAATGATGATGATAGGCCTACTACCGCCGTCTCTAGGTCGGTTAAGTTAGTTCACAACGCCACCGCTACCCTTATTTTCGTTGCACTGTCAAAGGTACAGTTTCCCTTCTCTAATTGGTAGTGTATAGATGTTCTGTGCTTCTACGTTGATTTACAATTTTACGAACCAGAGAAGTAACCAACGACCACTAAACTTGTCAGGCATACGACAAAGTGAGCGCTCTTTCCGCCACGTTTATGCCGTCTGTTCCTTCGCCGTTTGGTTGTGCCGTCAAGGTGAGTGGACGTTTATTTTAGAATGTAATACGCGTGAATCAGATCGGCTTGTAAACGTTTTGTTTTGGAGAAGCTTCATTTATGCAGTGGTATTCGCTTTTGAAACGAAGCCTCGCTCAACGCCAGCCAACACAAGCCTTGCAGATACATATGAACATTTCCAGAACTAGGTAAGCTGCAAAACTGAGCGATGTTGCGCGGCGCCGCCAGGCCCGTGGCATGTTGCGAGCTTCGCGGCCACAGCGTGAGGAGTCGCCACCATCGAAACGACGACAGCGCACTTGGCTGCGTAGGTAAACGCATAAAGTAAACGAAACAGAACGAAGCCCTTTTTTCGACGATTTTATTTGTAAGACTATGGTGGCTAGAGGGGGGAAGTGTGACGGGCAAGAGCGGAGGGCTGTACGAATTCCCGATGAAAGATGGCGGCCACACCAGGTGGCGCTACCTGCGCCGTAGGTGCTTGCGGCGGTATTTGCCTGCTTTGCGTATGGCTGCTAGACGTTAGTTTCACTTCTTTCTAATAATCGCTTATACACCGCGCCCGTGCCTACGTGTTTGTTTCGCTAAGAAGCATGTGTTGTAAGTTCTGAGCGGTGCTAAGCAATAGAAAAAAAAACAAGAATGCTTTTAAATCAGACGGAGGTTATCATATTTAAAAGTTTCCTAATATCGGTTTCCTTTGACATGTTTAATCTGCAACAGCGTGCAAAACTAGGCTAGTTGGTTGATCTTCATGGTAAAAGCAGCGCAAAAGTACGGCGAGAAAAAGAACGACAGAGGACAGGCGCTAAATTTTCAGCGCCCGTCCTATGTCGTTCTTATTATCGTGTTCTTGTTGAGCTGATTTTACCATGTTTATAGTCTAGTTCAGTTGAAATAAACGACTTGCCGACTTTACATTTCACAAAGAGGGAAAAACACTAAACTGTTTCCATCATTCATAGCGAGTATATTGGCTGCAGTGCAGTGCGTTTTTTTAAATTTTCTCTCAGTCCGTACCCCCCCCCCCCCTTCATTTCCTCTTAATTGTAGGGGCTTCCCTTCGGCGTGAAATCTTCGAAGCATTTACGTTTTCCGGCTCCTTTTCCTTGAGAAACTTGAAGTGGAGATTGGAATGCTACAGCTGGAGGCTCTTTGATATTGAACATTTTGTTTAAATATTTTAGCGATAGTTCTATCTATGCAAGATCCAATGATTTCTGTTAACTTACGGCTTTAGATGCATACTAAATACACGCAAGGGAAATGGTAAAACATGTTTATTTATCACACATTTGTCATAACATACTTCCATATCACGTTAAGAGGTCAAATTACTTGACCCTCCTCAACTTCAAGTGTTTCTGGCGCTCCCTTTGGATACTCCTGTCTTTGTTCAAAGATTTTGTCCAGAAGTGCATACGCGTGAGCAGAAAAAGCTGGACTACTTTTGCGGTCAGTTCTTTGCTGTGAATTTCGCAGCCAACTCTATCCAGTTTGATACCTGCCAAGAACTGCATGAAATCGTGTATGCTGAAGGAGTGCAACTTTTCAGCAGAAAAGTAGAACGTAAATGTATCCTCCAAGGTTTTCACAAGTTTGGCCAGATTGTCACAAGGATACAGCAATCCTCCTTTGTCGAATTCACAGACTAATTCACTGTTCGGTTTGACAATGGCTCCTGATTTCTTGGTGGCAAGAGTGGAAATGCACTCGTTGCAAGAGCTTTTTTTGTTGAATTTTTTCGCAACATAGCCAGCAACGTAATAAATGAGACGGCTGTCACTTTTCCGAACAGCGTAGCTGCTGTGGTCACCACTTAGAGACTGCAGTGTAGACCTAGCCCCATCAACATCTCCAACTTCAAGCATATCTTCGATCATGTCTCGTATGCCGAAAATGGCATCACCTGTGGCTGGTGATGAAGTGTCAATGAGAGCTGTTACTAGCTTTGCTGGGGAGTTCCCACTCTTTGGTGGTCTAGCAAGATTGTAAAAAGACAAGCAATTTACAGTCACTAGGAACTGCCCGGGATTTGGATGGTCATTAGTACCAGAATATTGCCTAATTATTCCGAAAACATTCTCTAGTTTGTCCTGGCTGAGTCGGGCTGTTAGCATGTACCTAAAGCCGAGAGACTTTGTCAAGTAGGTAAGAAGTGAAAGCGTGCTACATAAAGTAACACGCAAACCTTCTGCAGTGCTCTTACTCACGAATCCCCCACCGGCTGTCTTTGCTGCTGCTTCCCAGTGATCCATAAATAAAAGGAACGCCTCGAGCTCAGCAACTTTCTCTGATGATGGTCTGAGCCCCTCTCGCGGGCACCTGGACGTCATCACAGCTATTAGTCGACTCATTCGCTTTACAAGCTCCCCTGTGGGCATTAGTTTTGAACGAGAAATCTCGTCAATGTCTGATGCGAACAAAAACATGCCTTTCAAAACTTCATCACTGAACAGTGTGAACGCCAAGTTAACTTTCATTTTCTCAAAAGAATTGGGCCGAATGTGCACTCTCGTTTATATGTGGCATGGCCTTCAGAGTTAAAGAACTTTTGTCTTTCTCCCATGCTGCCTCAATGTCCTCAACACACGCACGACCATCTTGAGTGGTGAACCCGGTGCTTACAAATGAGTTGCGAACACATTTCACTAAATGTGGGAAGTCGGAGCAGAAGTGAAGCTTTCTTGAGGGGTCCACAGGGTGGGTAACATTGCAGGTGGTCTTGACTGAGGATGCTGAAATAAAGAAAAAAGAAGCAGTCAGCATCTCTGCTTTTCAAACCTCACTGTTCTGGGAATATATCGCTGATATTGAGATGCATATATATTGTTTCACGTGCCCCATGCACATAGCAGGCATGTTGAAATTGGCCACAATAGAACAAATAGTTCTGTTTCATACCGCCAATTCCAAATGACCTCCACATGCTCCGATTCCAGGTCGCTCCATCACAGAATACAAAGTCGACGAAAAGTCCGGCTTGTTCTGACAGTAGAATGGCCTCTAGAAGAAGCTCCGCCAGCATTTCTGCTTTGATGTTCCCTTTGGATGAAAACACTCCCAATATCTGTGTCCAGTCACCTGCACAAAATCAGTCATATAGTTAGACTCATGTTTATAGCAAGACAGCTGCCTGACCTGCTAAGTTGTTTCGCACAAAATTGACAGGCTTTCTTGCACCTTACACAAGTGCAATTCGCTATGCTGACTAGGCACTCTCAATAAACGTGACATCTAATAAGGAGCCGACTTGAAGTTCTTCATTAATTTGGCAAAGTGAAAGTGCTTTTATCAGTAAACATGTGTTGGCACACAAAATTGATAATAACGCTTCCTCACCTTGAAAAGGTTGAAACATCATCAACATCCCATGGTCGGCTGGAGTCGTCCGATCTTCCTCCTGGGTGAACTTTCCGAGGTCAACGAAGCCTTCCACTGTCCCTGGAAATAAGTTAAAAACGAAAAACTGATTGCCTCCGCAGTATAAAAACAGGCCCTATACTGGGCAAACGTGATGCATCTTCAGTGATCTGATGCTCGATTGAAGAAATGGTAGCGCTTACCTGCTGCACTGACGTTGAAACGCTCAGCCAACTTCATCTCATCGAAGATGATGCCTCCATGTCTACTGGAGATGTGATAGCAAGGGCGTTGAAAACTGCTTTGTTAAATCCAAAGCCACTTTTGAAGCTGCGAGTATAGCGCTGGAGACACGTCCTGCTTGGTAATATAAGAACTTTTTGCTTACGAAGCTGCTCGTATAGTTTAGGACTACGCATCCGCAGAAGTACACACTCCAAAATCCATTCCTTCTCATACAACATCCCAGATGTTGATTTTCTTGTAGCAGCCTAGAAGCAGGCCCTGACAGCCATTTGTTGCTTTTCAGGCAAACTTTTAATGCGAGCGCCCAGCACCTCGTCCGCAATTTGTTGATTTGCCTGCCGCATCGCTGCTAATTCGCGTTCTGCATTCAGCAGCTTCTTCTGAGCAGTACGCAAGCTGCGGCGTGTGTTAGCGAGCTTCTTCTGACGTTTGTACATGCCCCCGCTACGCCGCTTTCGCGACATTTGGTTTTGCACCAGTTTTCTGAGGTATTTGCAGTGTATGCAGGAGCCACTCTCACACACATAAGTACACTTGGCAGAAAAGTAATTGCCAGCAAACAATACATACTATCCTTGCTTTTCCGGTCTCATGCCGCAGCCTTGACACAATGCAAGTGCATGTGTGCTGTCGAGCACCGACTGCGCTTCTTCCGGCGAGGAGACGGTACACTGTAAATGCAGTTTGCCCCTCAAGTATACAAAGCAACACAATGAGTTCTGTTGGCTGCTATTAGCTTTGAATTTCACAAACTTGGGCAGCAAGATGTGGTCCACCTGCTCGGCCTCGAGCTCACAAACGCCGTATAACGCAGAATCACGTTCACTGCAACACGTTAACTTGTTCCATGTTTCGTCGGGTAGACGGAGGTTGCCGCACACTCTTTGAACTTCGGCGTCGGCGTGAACTGCATCAGATGTCTCCACCTCGGGAAGAACATTGGGATCCTCGTGCTCCTGCTGCTGCACGTGTGCTTCGGGCTCTTGCCTGCTGACAGAGTTTGGCTTTTGCCGTTTTTTAGCAGGTCCGCGCTGTTCACATATATTTCTGTCCTTTCTTTTCACGGGCGCTTTTTTGGTAAAGTACTTCGGTGCGTCTGGGAACAGCGTAGGCACCGCATCTTCTGATAAACGTGGACAATCGTGGGGTATCTCGACAACCTCACCGTTTATAATGTGGCGGTATGTCCTTTCGATGAAACTGGCGTCGAAATGCCGCTCGCAAACGACACTGTCTCTCGTCAGCTCTTTGTCAGCCCGCTTAATATTTCGAGCCCATTGCTCTCGCCTCGAGAGATCCTTCGGGGCTTTAAAGACGGAAAGCTTCTCCGAGCACGATCTATACCCGCCTTTACAGCCAGGGACGAAGCATGTACTTGCACGACTTGACGGCATGGTTCGCAGAACACATGGGTAAACAAACGACAGCGAGCGCGTAGCATCCGAACAAGGTGACTGCACAGCACAGAGAGAACGAGCGTGCCAAAGCAAGCGTGGCGAGCACCTACTACTACACCAGCGCCCCTTGCGGCGGCCAGAACTTTCATTGCGTTCCGCGCATCCCTCTCCCATGGCGGGGATACAGCGCCCGTCACACTTCCCCCCTCTAGCCACCATAGTAAGACTTCGGCATGGTAAGCATAAAAAACCGTTCCTCATTTAATTTCAGACATTCAGAAGCATGCAAAGTGCGAATGCGTAGAAAATTGGAAAGTGCGTCACCTTAGTTGGTAGTGCGGAAAAGGAAACAGTCAGTCTCACCGCACTGCTAGTGAAAGGCACGCAACTATGTTGATACCAATTACAGGAAGTTTACCGAATATTGTCAAAGAGTTGTTGCGAAATCTTGAGCTACACAAGTGCAGGGACATAAGCGGTATGCGATTACTTACTGCACCAAAGTTTTCGTGCATAGTGATGGATATAACAGCCAGCGCTGGACAGCTTCTGTGCTCCGGGCATCTGCGTTGGGGCTATGTGTAGTACGTATATCTTCTTTGCACATGAACGCTGAAGCATGCATATTGTTCACTGCTGTACCTGCTACAATTTTACTTATGTGGCCTTTTTTTTGTGTAAACATCGATCGATTGATTTACAAAAAAAAAAAAACGATTTATTGTTGCAAGCTTGTGCGACCAGCGTTGTCATTTCGCTCGGCCTGTATGCGGCATCACAACTTACTAAAGTAAGTATGCGAGATACTTATGAGCTTATATTGCGAAGTTTACTGCAATGTACTATGTGGAAACGATAGAAATTGAGAAAGGGGGCTACTACAATGAGCGGGGGTCAGCCATGACGCAGAAGCAGATGACGACGATGTCGTCTGCTATGCAAAAGGCCACCCGCCATATGAAAACACTCTGGTGCTTTTGAAACCTATTTCATTTTATACGCAATTTTAAATTATACTAACAATATTCTTACTTAAATTTGATTCGAAAATACATTTATGTGCAGAAGGTAACAAAACGTTTTTCACCTATTAGTGAAATAGTCATTTTGCAATCTTTTTACGATTTCCTACAAAACCCAGACAGCGCTACCGTAGCTTCCGAATTGCTGTCCCCATTGGCTCTATTACAGTTTACAAGAATATGGGGTAGTGTGTTCAGGCACCCTCTCTCGCCATGCATCGCGTGAAGTGGCGCACGCAGACGAAAAAAAAAAAAACGGTTCTCAAGGCGGTGCTGCCGTAGCATGGGCTGGCGCGAGCGTCTATTTGTCGTACAGAATGTTGCCTAGGAAGAGGATTTTCTGGGGATTTTTTTTTTGCTCTAGGAATTTTCCATGGTGGCACCATGAAATCGCAGCGGAGTTATTTGGAATGCCGGTTCAGAGAACCCGGCAAGTGGTAGTGGTAGGTGTTCTGTGGAACCCGGTGAGGCCTAATCACTGGCTGATTCTCATTCTCAAGGGCTGCAGAAATTAGGCGCTTCTTCCTACATCTAACCACCGCCACCATTCTCAAGCTAGCGCCTTAATGGAGCGTTCGGGAAGTACCATTCATCGTGCCTTGTCTCTGCAAGTTGTGCAGTTGGGGTAGACAACGTAGTACGCGAACTGGTGCCTCGTAACGATTTTGTCAACGTCGTTATGGCTACTTGAACTGGTATAGCGCAATACGGGGAAGAAGAAACGGCCGAGCAGACCGACACAGGAGGACAGAGCGCTAACTTCCAACTGAGCTTTATTGTCAAATTGCATCAAATAAGTAGACCGGCGCAAGCATACAAAACCACCCTAACGCAACGACAAGATAACACACAACATCACACCGTCACATATCACACATTCATAGGCGGTTACTCTGATTAAGGAAGGCCACTTCATGTTCAGATAAACCCAAAGAAGGGGCGCTAATACACGTGCTGCCGGCTCTTGCTATACAATGCGCTTCTATAATTTCCCGAGTTAATTGCGACGGGTGCTTTTTTATCACTTCACACTGGTCAAACATGGGGGTACATCCACAATCGCGACAGTGAATTCCAATGTGGCCCTGGATTGCTTTGTGAGCATTATAATGGTGCTCTTTTAGCCTTTCATTAAGGCATCGCCCCGTTTGGCCGAAATACCACATACCACATGAGAATGGAACGCTTGCTCGATCGACAGACAATGTTATGGCTACGCTTGCTCGATCGACAGACAATGTAGTAAACCGGCAGACAACAGACCGGCAGACAACAGACCGGCAGACAACAAACCGACAGACCGACAGACAATATAGCAAACCCCGTAGCGATTTCGTGAGCATCGTGGTGACTGCTAGATCTACAGGCGTCGCAGGTTGCAATACGCTGCCTTGCAACAGCAGGTAAGCAGTCGTCTCAATTATTTGTAGTTGTACACTGCCCTGTCCTGTCGCTATCCCATATGTAATAGCCAGAAATACCTGTACAGTACATATCAGACAGCGTTATAATATGAAGATATGCTGGCGGAATTCGTGAAGACTTTTGCAGAGGCTTCCCATGTGGATAAGTACAATAGTGTTGAATTCTTTGGCACTTTTTATAGCATCCTGAAAAGTTATGTAACTTGCTCCGAGTCATCCGCTGACTGTGCTAATATGCTGGAATCGCGAAATAAATTGTCTTTCGCGTTGGCCATTTGGTATTAAGAGAGTAACACTGGTGTAATTGTAATGACCCAAATGCTTAGGTTGAAACATGCATTCGCCCGCTTTTGTGGAACTGAACTGCGATTAGTTCTTATCGAAAAAAACATTGCTTCAGGCCCGTTAAGAGGTATTGCACAAACACCTTTGGTCTCCGTAGCACACGTACAAGGCGGTAAGGCCAGACTTGTGAATGTCAGTTTGATAAATTCGTATTTGTTTCTACCGCGTGCTTCTCCGAAGCGCATGTACACGGCGGTGAAGTCAGAACGTGTGAATGCCAGTGTTTTTATTGTGTGCTTCTCCGCAGCGAACTTGTATAGCAGTGAAGCAATCCTTGTAAGTGTCAGTTTGATCAATTTCTGCTTGTTTACACTGTGTGCTTCTCCGCAGCGCACGTGCATTTCAGTGAAGCTGAACTTGATCATGCATTGTTTGCTTTATATGCAGGCATAGAGATAAGCCTTCCAAGTTAAGTCAGCATAAAGTTTCTTTACGTTTATCCAATGACCTAATTTTGTTAATTATGTGGACGTATTTGTCATGAACTTGCCACCAAAATGCTAAGCTCTCATATTATGTAAAACACGTCATCATTTGTTGCCTTCTACACACTGCTGTACCAGGGAATGAACATGTCAGCTCTTTCTCATGCTAATACACACTGGGGGACAAACGGGCAATGGAATGAGTTTGTAAGCAGCTATTCGGTCGAGCTGACATACCCAAATTTACCGACATACTCAAAGCTACATTCCACAGTATACTGAGACAAGCGCCCCTGGAGCTTAGCGGTGCGAACAATGACACATATGTACGAGTATCCGTCATGTAACTGTGAGGTGAACGCAATACGGGGTATGCACTGCTCCTTGATCCACGAGGTGGCGGAAGTATCGATCGACGGGCAGCGACGCCATTTCGGTCATCTGGCCATTTTTGAGCGCAGTACTGGGCTAGGCAACGTTCTGTGTGCGCTCTGTCTTCACTAAGTCCGCACGTCAAAAGAGAAGTGTCAAAGGTCTCTACTGTGCAATCCGTCCTCTTTGTCCTCTTTAATTTACATACAGCAGTGTCTTGTGCGCAGTGCGTATTTATTACGTGAACAATCTTCGAACAGGTTTATTTGCGTTTGCGGAGAGGCGGTACGCGCCGTGGTTGCATGCTAGCCAGCAGTGACCGTGGTGAGCTTTGCCTTATTTGGTTGTAACAGCCACGTGAAAAAGAAGCCAGGGGATAAAAATGATGCCTCGGTAGGTTTGTTTTTTACACCAAAGGTGCTGAATCATGCCAGATGACCGCAGAGGTAACAGGACGACGAAGGATGTAGTTCTTTCACCGCATGAACCACCGATACATCCTGCCTTCCCCTGACCTTGTTTATTAGATTCACCGGGGCTTTTACAATATCTCGTTCAAGAACGTCCAGGAAAATGGGTCATATTCTGTGATTCGAAGGCAGCGCTTCAGAGTTTGCAGTCTGCCATGCGTAGGAGGAGTCATGACCAACTGGTAGAAGAAATAAGACATTGCCATCATGAAGCTCTAGCACGAGGGCATGATATTATATATCAATGGCTGCCTGGACATATCGGTATTACCGGAAATCAATTAGCCGATGATGCAGCCCGCTCAGCCCATGAAGAAACCCGTGTAGTCCCGATTCCTCTATCAAGGAATGATGCAGCAAGACAACTTTACCTGCTGGCTCGAGATCTCACACGCACGTTCTGGTCGTCTACCAGCTTCCAAAGGTG
This sequence comes from Rhipicephalus microplus, assembly GCF_043290135.1. Classification (NCBI taxonomy): domain Eukaryota; kingdom Metazoa; phylum Arthropoda; class Arachnida; order Ixodida; family Ixodidae; genus Rhipicephalus; species Rhipicephalus microplus. The sequence goes on from NW_027464850.1 coordinate 87,122, forward strand.
TCAATTTTATGAACTGGATCCTTCGCTCAAGCTAAAGCTACCATCACAACTTTCCCGCTCCGATGCGACACTGTTATGCCGCCTTTGGTTGGGTGTTGCATTTACAAAGGTGTACTCCTTTCGCATTGGTATGGCAGACACTCCTACATGCGACTACTGCGGAGCTGAAGAGACCATCGAACACGTCCTGTGCAGCTGCGCTTGCTACGACACACAGCGATGCCAGCTCCGGATGGTTTTGAATCGACTTGACCCCGGACCATTTTGTGTGCAGAAGATACTAGGACCTTGGGCATCTGCCTCAGTTGCGCAGAAAGCAACTAAAGCACTGCTACTTTACCTTAAGTCAACAAACCTGAGCGACCGCCTGTAGACTGTGTGTGCTCCCCGAGTGTGCTCGTGATAGTGTACCTTCTCATCTTTCTGCAACCTCGTTTCTCCCCTTTATCCCTTCCCCAGTGCAGGGTAGCAAACTGGATGTGCGTCTGGTTAACCTCCCTGCCTTTCCTTGCATCTTTATCTCTCTCTCTCTCTTCACCGGGGCTAGCACGACAAGAGAGACGCGGTTAGAAATGAACAGAAAGTCAGCTTTCCGACAACAGCGATCGTGCTGTATGGCAGAACTTTCATGCCTGCACTAAACAGCTGCCATCGCTCCGCTACACAAGCTCCGAAGAACGCTTCAGCTATATAACTGTTCTCTAAAACTGGCTAACCTCCCTGTTCTTCCTCTTTTAATTCTCCTCCTCTCTAGTCTAGCTACAGCCCAACATATGAAAGCTCGTGTGGACAACTCCCTTCGCTAACATCTGCGGCATCCCCTCCTGGTCCTTTAACGCTGATGCCTGCAAGAGACACTAGCAAGCTTTCGCTTCTCAAATTTTCTATATATTCAGCTTGATTCTGATTCTTCAATTCAATCTACTCGGTAAACGACTTGAAGTAAACTGCTGTACTAAATTAAGAATATAGCTTCTTAGCCAATTTAGCAAAACTGCAACCAAAAAGCAAATGGAACACTGTGCGGCAAGAATCCAGAGAGGGCCCCTGGTACTCATTCTTGCTAATTAGATGGCTGTGCACATTTGTGGCAGTTCATTTCATAAATTAAGTTCATGCTCTATCAGTGAACAGAACTTATTTATTAGCCAGGGACACTCAACAAACAAGCAGAGACGCATTCACGTGAGCAGTGCTTGTTGTGCCAAAATATACGAAGCTATTTGTGTTTCAAAACACATTTATTTACGTGGCAGGGTTAATTAAATCAAGATTCAAAGTCTGTCTTTTTTAGTTTACTTAGAACAATAGTAAAATTTGTCAAAAAACATGGCTAAAGGCAAATATTGCCAGACTAGGCTGTTCTACCTATACAGCAGTAGCAGCAGACAGACTGCAATTACAACCATAAAATTTTACATGGAAATCAATTACTGCACTTGTTTTACACATATGAAAGGACTGAGTATTTGAATGATCATCCTAGGCCGATTCATGCAAATGTAGATGAAAGCGAGGGGGCTGCCAGTTTGAACTAACCGTTGTTGATATTGACATGTTCAAATATTTTGTATTTTTCCCCATTGAGATACATCAAGCTGTGTTAAGACTAGGGTGTCAGTTTTAATTAAAGCGGCTCTGCAACACGTTTTGAGCATGGTCAGAAATTGGTAGCAAAGGCTGCCGAGAACCTGTGAGCCAAATAATATAGCATGGCACCAGCTCGCAATTCACAACAAATTGGCCAAGACAGCTAAAAAGTACTTTCTTTTCTCTCGTCAAATGATAGAAGAAGCTCAAAAATTGCTCGTAGGAGGCCATCTGTCACCCTTTGGCCGATTTGAACATGGCGCATTCAGTTGTTACAGGAATCGACATGGGAGACCGGGACTTTTCCATGCGTGCAAGCACGCTCACACTAAAAAAAGTTGTGTATTTGAATAAAAAAATGGCAGCATATCCACGGAGTGAATGATGGAGAGTGGGGCGAAGCATTCGTCCATCCATGCGTCCGTCTGTGTGACCGTCCATGCGTCTGTTCGTGCGCCCGTCCCTGCGTTCGTTCATGCATCCGCCCCTGCGTCCGTTCATGCGTTCATCCATGCATCTGTCTGTGTGTCCGTTCGTCCATCTATTCAACACTCCAAGTCCCACCATCTCGCATCTTTTTATCATATATTCCCCATATAGAAGCACCGCTATTCAGTGGACATTCCAAGGACTAAACGAGAGGTGGCACGCGCACACTTTCTTACGGCTTGCGCTTCGGGTCTACTTCCCACCTTCAACCACCTTGAGTTCATGGTATATACTAGTTCACTGTATTCATGGCACTGGGGCCCAATGCTCGCTAAACATTTCTAAAACCAAGGAGGTTACGCCCAGCAAGTATAACGTAGCAACCTTTTCCTGTCGGATAGTGCTCAATTTACATGCCAGTGGCTGCTAATGTGAAATGAGAGACAGGAGGATTCAGCTTTTAATTTCTTACAGCTTGCGCTTCGTATCTGCTTCCCCCATTTAACCACCTCGAATTCATTCATGGTATATACTAGTTCATTGTATTCATGGCCCTGCGGCTCAACGCTCGCTAAACCTTTCTAAAACTAAGGAGGTTACACCCAGCGAGTATAATGTAGCAACCCTTTCTTGTCCGATAGTGCTTAATGTACATGCCAATGGCTGCTAATGGGGATCATAGCATGCGCGTTGACTAAAAGCCGAATGCTCCTGTCTCTTATTCCCCATTAGCCGCCATTGGCATGTACATTGAGCACTTTTTTTATTGTTAAACAACGCACAGAAGAAATCTCTCACCGGCACCACCTTGGAGGTCAAATGTTATACCTATTTCGGGTATGTGCCACTGGTGGTTACGTCCAACGAGGGACGCACAAGCCACGCCCTTGAGAGGACGACGAAGAGGAAGTGATCCTGTTGACGTCCCTGCGTGTTCCACGTCAGGGACGTCCTCCTCATCTAGCCATGGCGCCATCGACGTCGTGGACACCTTCGAAGGCGCAGGCCTTCGACGTTGTCGTCCCTGCGGAGACTAGTCCGGAGACCGTCGTCGACGCGACGGCCTCAATAGTTGGCCTCTCAGAGGTACACTGCGTTCAGCACATGGGAGGCATGAACTTCCAAGTAACTGTCAAGAGCACGGCTTCCATGACTCTCATCGTCGACGCTGGCTACCTGACCATCGGTGGCGAGCGTATCCCTGTCGTTCCCGTCGGCCCGCAGGTAACTAACGTCGCCTGCCTGTTTTTACCAGCCTTCGTCTCCAACGAGGTACTGAAGTGATTCTTAAAAATCACTTCACTCGTCCAGGCTTTGTCCCCATACGGCAAGGTATTGACTGTGACCGCTGGTGTCATGAGCGCAAGACGCGGAGTTCTCACAGGCACACGCTATGTCCGGATGGAAATGAGTCCCACAAATCGCGTCCCCAACTATCTTCGTGTTTCTGGTCATCGAGTCACCTTCGACTACCGCGGTCTGCAACGTGTTTGTCGTCGGTGTGGCTCTAGTGGTCATTATCGAGCACAGTGCACAGCACCATTCTGTGTTCGCTGTTGTGTGCACGGACACGAAAGCGAAGGTTGCGACCGCCCCTGTCGACGTTGTGGAGATAACCACCCTACCACCGTCTGCCCTGTGCGTCGTTCATATTCTGATGCTACTGCGGGGACCTTTCCTGCCCTAGCGTCCGTGTCACCAACGGCAACAGATGAACGAGAACTAGTAGCTGTACTAGAAGAACGCCAGAATCCGATTCTGGGAGCTCCATTAAACGATGAAGAAGTGTGCAGCTTGGCCAACCCAAGCGTGCCACGTCTGCCAATCTCAGCGATAGAAACAGCCATCGCGATTGACCTCGCGTCTGTCCCAGGCAAACATGTCATGCCATGTTCGACGCCGGCGAAAGCCGAGAAAGAAGCGCCGGTAGACACCGAGGCACCAGACTCATCGTTAAACCTAGCAGCTGAGTGCCCAGAAGACGCCGACGTTGCGAGATCTACGGGCGCTGGTGTCTCGCCAGGAGCAGAATTTTTTTTACATAATACTGCAGGCCCAGTGAAGGGCCCAAGCAGGAGGGACGTATTTACAAAGCTCGTAATAAGAACAACAGAAGATCAAGAATATAAAAAGCGCGAAGAATAAGAACATAACTCAAACAATGAACAAGAAAGAAATTTAACACTTTAACAATACAGGTCAAGATACAATATGTTCAATTGAGTTTATGATATTTATGAATAATGCTGGTAATTGATTCCATTCGGTTACAGTGCGCGGGAAAAAGAGAATTTGAAAATGTTAGTTCTAGCATTGAAGGGCGTTAGAGAGTCGGCATGCCGGTGTCTTGTTCTGCGAGCGGTAATTGGTTGGATGTATTGTTCTGGTCTCATTGACAATTTGTTATTCTTGAGAAGATAAAGAAATTTTAATCTTTGAATTTTGCGTCTTAGTTCTAAGGTTGGCATGTTATGGTCTCTCATGAGTTTGGTTGGGGAATCGCTCGAACGGTATTTAGAGTAAACGAACCAAACCACTTTATGCTGAATCATCTCAAGTGCATGAATGTTAGTTTTTGTGTAAGGGTCCCAGATTATACATGCATACTTCAATTTAGGTCTTACAATAGACGTATAGGCTAGCATTCTAACACTTGCAGGAGCATGTTTGAGCTTATGTCTTGAAAGGCTCAGTTTACGAAAGGATGACGCACAAATGTCTGAAATGTGCTTGTTACAACTTAAAGTGTTTGTTATGGTAAGACCCAGGTACTTATATTCTGTATCTTCGTTCAAAGGTTGTCCTGAAAGATCGTAAGGGAAGGATAGAGAATTTTTCTTATTGGTTATTTTCATAAAAACTGATTTGTCGGCATTTAGGTTCATATTCTACTTAGTACACCAGTCATATATATTACAAAGATTGGAATTAAATACTGATTTGTCTTCTCGGCATGTTATTTCATTAAATAATACACAATCATCTGCAAACAGCCTTATTTGCACAGGGCCAGTAATCACATCCACAATATCGTTAACATATATGAGAAACAACAAAGGACCTAAGACACTTCCTTGCGGGACACCAGATGACACGGGGAGGGATTGTGAACAGTCATTATCAATGCGAACGAATTGCTTGCAGTTACTCAGGTACGAAGATATCCAGTTAACTATAAATGCATGAAGACCAGTAGCTTGTAATTTATTGATAAGGTGAACATGGGAAACAACATCAAAAGCTTTGGAGAAATCTAGAAAAATAGCATCTACTTGGCCCGACTTGTCAAGAATGGCGGCAAAACTGTGAACAACCGATGTTAATTGCGCTACTGTAGAGAAACCTTTTCTAAAATCATGTTGAACAGAAGAAAGCAAATTACGGTCATGTAAAAATTTGTGAATGTAGTTAGCAATGATATGCTCAAGAAGTTTGCAACACGATGATGTCATTGAAATTGGCCTGTAATAACAAGGGCATGCAGAGTCACCTTTTTTGAAGACGGGTAACAAGGGGGCTATTTTTCCAGTCAGGAGGTGCAATTGCGGTTGAAAGAGATTGAAAGAATTGAAAGAATTGAAACCGAATGAGCAAAGCCCATTGGATCATTCCGAAAGCCAGGCTTGTGACATCCTTGAGCAAGTAGCAAGACGCCATGGGAGTTCTTTACTGACGCGTCTCGACAAGCAATCCGTGATTAGGTCGTTGGAAGCGGCGACAACGTTAACGCTGCAGCCCTACCACCATCTGATTCGTCCGATAGCAGCTTCAGCCCCGAAGTCGACAGTAGCATCGGACTCCCTTCTAGTCCAGACGGATGTGACGTGGAAATGCAAGCCCCGCGAGAGGTCCAGCGTGTTCACAAGTCTGGCACCAGCTCGGACGGCACCCAAGATAGCCGCTCCGAGTTCCAGCAACCGAAGAAACCTCGACCCTCTTCTAGAGGGTCGAATTGTGCTGTGTAGTGTACGTACTCCAGTTCCCACGGACAGATCCCCGGGGTATACCGAATCGAACAACACGACCAGGTCAGTCACCCACCTTTTTTCAATATGGCTGACACCCTGAAAATTCTTTCTTTAAATGTTCAAGGGTTCCGTAACCCAGTAAAGCAAGCCGAGGTTATCAGCATAGCCCGCGCAGAACATTGTGATATTCTGTGTTTACAAGAAACAAATTTTTTCACCATTGGCCACGTTCGTGCATTCAAACGCGCATTTAATTTAGACTGTTATTTTTCCTTCGCGACATCTCGCTCCTCTGGAGTTGGAATTATTATTTTTAACCGCGCTCTTCTGCGCTATCATCATGTTTTCTATGACGGGATTGGACGGGTATTGGCTTTTGACTGCGTCCTATCATCCTCCAAGCTGCGTGTTTTGTGTATTTATGGGCCAGCTCAAGCAGCGATGTCTAACGACTTTTCCGTGACCTGGACGTGTATTTTCTAGACGGTCGTCATGTCATACTCACTGGAGAGTTTAATTGTGTATTAGACACGCGAGCTGACGTGCAAGGTACAGGATGGGGTCGCTCTGATTGGAACGCGCGAGAGCTGCGTCGCCTAGTGCAACATTTCTCTTTGACAGATACGTACAGACTAGTGCATGGACCACAGTATGCCTGGACTGGGTGGCGTAGCACGTCGTCTAGTCGTTTGGATCGTTTCTATGTGCCGAGCGCGCTAGCTTCTTACGTATCGCACTGTGATGTAGTAACATTACCATCATCGCCTGTTTATATATCAGACCACCGACCAGTGACGCTCGAGGCTCACTTTCCCTTTTCATCATCAGTGAAACCTTGGCGTCTTGACATCCGCATTCTGCACGACGCGCGTACACGCTCCAGTTTATCTAGAATCTTGCGCGCCTCTCTTTTGGTATGCGGTCCGGAGGTGTGGGACGCGCTCAAGACGCAGTGGCGTTTACACTGCTCAGTAGCAGGGCGGGCCCTTAGACGCCGTACGTCCGAAGAACTAGCGGACACTGCCACAAAGCTGCGTATTGCTCTTCGGGTTGATCGACTAACTCCCTTGATGCGCGCATGGCAGCGGGAGTTGAGGGGTCGTTTTCAACGCCTCATTGCAGCTTCGTCGTTGACGGCGGCTGCTTGGCGTTGCAGACGTAATCCTTGTGTTCATCCTGAGGTTCTACGCTTTGCGAAAAGCTCGCTTCTCAACCCGTCGAGTCGACTAGGAACTCCGGCTGCCAGATTCTTACACACTGCCTTACCGCCGACACGTGATCAATCAGTTTTCCTAGCTCACTTTGCCAACATAGCTCGTACGACAATGTCATCACATCGCGGTACCACCGAGACAGCCACAATGTTAAGTAGGCTCCCTCAAATTTCATCTGAAGTAGCTGAACAACTGTGCACAAGTCCGTCAGCTGACGAAGTGAAAGAGGCACTGTCTTCCATGAAGCGTGGCTCGGCCCCCGGGCCAGATGGGTTGCCTGTTGAGTTTTATTTAACGTTTTGGGACGACATTGGTGCTCTTTTCACCTCTGTTATTTGCCGCTGTTTCGAGAACTTTGAATTTCCTGATAGCTTTCGCGATGGTCGAATTGTTTTAATACCTTAACATGACCCATCGTCAGTTCGCCCAGAGGAGTGGCGACCAATAACGCTCCTCAACGTTGATTATAAAACTTTCGCGGCAGTTATCACTCGGCGTTTGAGAAGCCTGATCCCCTCCTTAATAGGTCATCATCAGGCGTGCTCTATTCCTGGAAGAGAAATCCACAGTCGCTCCTTTGTTACGCGCGATAGAGTTGCGTACACGTGAACAAGATCAGCTCGGGGACTCTTAGTTTCACTTGACCAGGAAAAGGCATTCGATCGCCTCAAACATAGCTTTATATTTAGCGTAATGGCAGCATTTGGCTTCTCACAAAACTTCGTCGAGCTTCTCAGAAACGCATACCGAAATATACGCAGCACGTTATTTCTTGATGGTTTAGAGAGTGCGCCATTTCCGGTTACCCGTGGTGTTCGCCAGGGGTGTCCTTTATCCCCTGCACTTTTTGTATTGAGCCTCGAACCCTTCCTTCAATCGCTAATCGCTGATTCTTACGTTAGAGGCCTTCCTCTTCCAGGTAGTGGTACCGTGACAGTGACAGCATTTGCTGATGACATCACGTTCCTCATTCATGATGACATCACGAATGAGGACAGTTTATCCCGTAGCCTACGACTTTTTACTACGTATGGCACGATTTCAGGTGCTGCGTAAAATTTTTCCAAATGTCAATATTTATTCATTGGTTCACCAGACGCAAGTCTAAGTTCCTTTTTCGGTCTTCAAAAAAGTGACTCTATTCGCATTCTGGGGCTTGATTATACTGGCTACGGCATATCAGCCTCCTTGTGGAATTCAGTAGTCGAAGATGTAAAACGACACGTCCGGGAAGCACAAGAGTATGATTTACCGATGCTCGAAAGAAGGCATTTAGCACAGACGGTGTTTTGCGGCCGTGCATGGTATATATCTCATGTCTTACAGCCCCCATTACAAATCACCAGGTCGTTGCAATCCCTGATTGGCTCTTTTTTCTGGTTGGGTGGAACAGAGCTGGTTTGCCGAGCAGCTCTTGGGCAACCGAGAAACTGCGGTGGATTCGCATTCCCATCCGTCTCTGTTCGCTGCCGGCTACTTGCCCTACGATTCTTACTTCAGTTGTTGCATGGTGATCAGTGCCCCGCGCGTGATCTTGCCTGCTATTTCTTAGGCACCAAGTTACGCTATTTAATACCAGATGCACGGCTTAATTCTGCACCACAAACACTTCACGTACCTGCATTTTACTCAACGGCAGTAGCATTTTATCGACACGCGCAGCAGGTTTGTGCCGATGTGGACATTCTTGAAAGCCGCATTGTAGATACAACGGCGGCTCTTCTGCTTCCTCTGGTTCCTCTAGCCCGTCTAGCATGATTGAGACATGTCTCGTGGAGCACGATAACGGCATCGTTTTTGCCTGGTCACCTCCGTGACTTTATGTGGCGTCTTGGATGGAGAGTACTCCCAACACGGGACAGACTGGAGAGGTGGGGCATGGTCCCATCTTCCACTTGTCTTAACTGCCCGTTACAGGAGTCTAACCAGCATATGCTGCAGCAATGTGTCATTGCAAAGGTGTTTTGGAAGTCATTTAACACTAGTTTTTGTGGCCTAGGTGTTAATCGCTTTGTAACATCTGGTCGCTGCTCGCGTAGTCGCTTTGCACGCCTTCTAATAGCTGCGGGAGCTTTTTGTTTAAGGCGTAATAGGTGCGAAGCTGTTGCGGCAGGTCATCGTCGTCGTGCTCTTTTTCCGATTCTGGAACGCCTCTACTCTGAACTCTTATCGTTTCTGTCGGAGGAATTGTTCTTCCTTGGGGAGGAAGAATTTCTGCGGCAATGGTCATGCCGCTTTCTGTCCGTAGTTGACAGACGCGTTCGATTGGTCTTCCACCTGGCCGGGTTCCTATAGCCAAATCACCTGTCAATGTCTGATTGGTGCATGTAATCACTATGTGCCTACTATTTTTATGTGTTTGTGTGTGTTCCATATGGGTGTGTGCTCTCCTATATATGCACTTCATTCTAACGATGCAAGTTATGTAACTTTTATGAATATTGATACCTGTTGTACATATTTTCTAACTTCTTCACCAAGTCTTGTAAATTTTGTACATATATCATCATGTACATTTTCCATATTGTGATTAGTGCATTTACGTAGTATATGTACAGTTATTAGTACAACGGACTATCGACATCCTACGGACTTGGACACTTTAGTTTAAATGTGTAGTGTATGTTGTGCTTTGTCTTTTGTTTGTTATTGTGCCTGTTATACAGACGCTTGTCTCTTAGGTTTGTTGCGTCCCATGAAAGAATAAACCTTTTCTAAACAGGAGCTTCGCCCCTAAAAAGAATAAAGTGCTCAAGGTCACAAGGCACACGTGGCGTATTTTCTTTGCCCGTGCCATCCCAGCTTAGCTTCCAGGGCTTTCATCGAGACAATAGAAGAGGGTTCACGATTGCAGCGTGCGACAAGTCTTTGCAACTCCGCTCGTACTCGATGGTTTCTTAAAATTTTTGCGGTGTTGAATTCATGACACAATGAGCTATTTTATTGAATCCATTCAATGGTTAGTTGAAAAAGTGCTTTAGGGCCCTTTCAACGTTTAAACGAATGAGTTTTTACTGTACTATGTACCAGGCCATACTTCTGTGACATAGAGAGCATGCTAGGAGAACTGAAATGATGTGGGTGATGCAGCGTTAGGCACAGTCCTCCGCCAAACATTGTTTACAGGTGCCGGATGGGCACCTGTTTCACAATATTACTCATAAAAACTATTTGAATGTTTGTGGATTTCTTGCAATGTTTAAAATACCGCTGGCGTAAGCAGCCAGCACCAACTAGAAAGTAGCACAAAAAAGCAACAAGAGAGGTGAATGACGATAGCCTTCGTCGTGGACCCTGCAAATTCGTCTGTCATTGATGTCTGCTATACTCTCAGAGCAGGTGAATTGTAACATTGGGCTTGAGCAGCCACTAAATTCATTGTACTGATAATGAGTTCACGAGGTGTCATGACCCGATAGAGGCATTCGTGATTACTTTGAAATCATATTTAAATGTGTTTGAGATTACAATAACCAGTAATAAACGGTTTGTATAAGAAGCTCAACATTCAGTCTTAATATCTCTAAATAGACAAACCAACGCAAATTATCACATTGTAATTTTATTGGCATCTCAAGAACAACATGGCCAGATGACTGAAGTACGTGCCACTCCTGGATAGTAATTGAATGTTCAAGAATGGGTTGCGAAACGTAAAAGAAAGATATTGGCATTCTCCTTGAACCATGAGCTGTCCAACATCTGCAAGGTGCAAAAGTGAACACACGGTCATGTAAACAGCGTCATGTGCATGCACTGATACAAGTTAGATCGGCTCTTGCAGAAAGAACCAAAAACATTTTGGTTTACACGCACCAACAACAGAAATGAAGGCCGAAGATTAAGAAAGTTGCTAAGAGGCTGCATATCAGCATTCAGTCTGTTTTACTCGATCATAACTTATTCCTTTGCTCTATTTTTGTGAGCATTTACCTGCCAGGTATTCATAATCTAAACAACTTGTACTACTTTGGTTTTCTAGCACTATAAAAAAAAAACAGGCGAGTAACTAGTGAGGGCAGGGCTCTAGCTCGTCCGCGGTTCTCTACCCAAAAAGCGAAAAATGGCCTAGCTGGTACCTTGCGTGTGTACTTGTATTAGTAGCCCCCGAAGACTCTACAATAACCTTTAAAAGGCCACTCTTCGCTGTGATAGTCTGCTGCATGTTCCACGGAGGCCTTGCGAATTTCGTTACAGCTGAGCTGAGCTCTTTCAGCGGAAAGCTCTTTAAAGTGGATATGCGCCAAGCAGCTCTCAGCATAGCTTCGCATAGAGTAAGGGTGGAAAAAGGAAGCAAGGGTGAGGACGATCTGAGGAGGACTTGAGAGCAGAAATCATAGCATAGTCTATTGTAGTATAGAGGCGAGAACTTATGGAGTCGCCCCCCTAACCGATGCATCTCGCTTGCCTACTAGGTGGGACAGTGCCCACACACTCTTCATGAATTGACCATTTGCAGAAATCTGCAAGGCGGCTTTCCTGCAAGGTCGTTTCCCAGCCATAAGGGGAAAACTTTCGGGCCCAGACTGCTTTTCTTACTTACACACGAAACAAAATGACCTTTTCCCTCTACAATTACCGAGTGGTTGTCCCACCTCGAACGAACCCTCAGATTGCATGGTGGGTGAGGCACCTGTCATTCGTAAAAAAAGAGAGTGGGGTAAGGCAACACAATGAGGGAGAAAATAAGTCTGAGAACGGTACTTTTTGGTTGGAAAACAGCTTTGCAGAAAAGCCAGCTTGGAGATTTATGCAAATGGCCAATATGGCTATCGGTGTTTTGTAAAAATGTCACGCGGAAGCCGTGATGGTCATTTCTGTGAATACTTTCTAAGGAAAGGAGTTTTTACTGTCAAAATAATAATCTTGGATACAAAAAAGCAAAGTTGTTTACAGACATTATCTGTTTACAGAAATTGTACAGAGAGTGCACATTGTGCATAATTGCTGCTAGAAAATACTATCCCCAAACAAGCTTCTTTCAGAAAATGCCGGCAATCCCTGCAAAGTACACTATTATGCTGGTTCGCCTCAGTTTATGGATGGCGTGGTACAGCATAAATAAGCATTTATAACTGTGTACACGCATGGCTGATTTTGCATAGAAATCATCGAAGCTTTTTGAAAATACATTTTCGGTTACAGTGCGAAAACAGCGAAGACAGAAGACAGAATGGACATGAACAAGCACCGTAGGTGTCCCTTCTTGTAGGTGGTTCCCGGCACTTGTTTGTACCCTTTGTGTCTTCCATCTTCATCGTTCTCTCACTATAAATAAAAATACATCCATACCAACTAACCGCCATACTTAATACTATTGCAATATATTTTTGAAGATAATTTCCCTAAAACTTTTAAATAAATTGGCCTTCTTTTACTTACTTTTGGCAAGATTTTCTTTCTGATGGGAATACATACGCTTCCATAGAAAGCAAGTAAGGTTGGGATGGGGTGAGCAACATTAATTAGGGAGTGAATATCAACCTATAATTTTCTTTCAAGTTTCAAGTTTTATGATACCCAAAAACAAAGTACAAAATCTAAGACATACATACGAGGGTCCCAGAGTTAGAGACTTTAGTGGGACTCTCGGTTTGTCGATACAAATCGACGGTAAAATTTATACAGAGTAACAGAAAATTCTTGCAATATACGGACATCAAAATGCACTTTTATATCACAAATCAAGCCAAAACATGCAACATGGTATAAAAAACGAAGAACAAACGAGTCAAACAGGTAAACAATCAAAAGTAAGGTTATTCGAGAAAATGATTTTTGACGGACTTTTTGAACAAAGGAATTGAAGTGCAACGCTTAATGCTAGAAGGTAACGCATTCCAAAAGAATATCGCTCTGAAAGCGGAAGTTTGTTGCCCAAAGTCAGTATGAGCGGGAGTAACAGGAAATTTTTATCAGCCGCAAACCGGGTCACATTATTATTCTGCAAAAGATCAGATGTAATAAATGGGAATGCGAATTGATTTACAGCAGTTTGTAGAATAAGGTCACAAGATTTAACCGGAACAACAGATTTACTGGCAAGATATTGTAAGAGCGTAGTAATTTTGTAGGCATTAGATTGCGAAGAACTAGAAGTGACAATGCGGATTGACTGATTTTGAATGTGCTGTATTGATGATAAATGACTAGCATAAGTGTTGCCCCATGAGGCTACACCGTAAGTAATATGACTATGAATGAACGCAAAATACAGCGCCAGTAGAGCTTCATGGGAAAAGAAAGGGCGCGCTTTGATTAATGCACGGATACCAAACACCCTCTTCTGCTCAAGATGGTTAAAGTGACTGCGAAAGGTAAGGCATGGGTCAAATTGTATGCCAAGAAAGACGACATCAGAACAAGCAGAAATGGAATGAATACCAAGTTGTATTAAGGGAATAGCAGATAATGACCTCTGAGCACTCTTAAACACCATAAAGTTAGTTTTTGTGGGGTTGATAACTAAGTGATTACTTTGATTTGGGGAAGAGTGATTTTGGGGAAGATTTGAAAGTATGCAACATATGGGCCAGCTTATGCTACAAAGGCATCAGTAGTCAGCCAGCAGGCTCTGGCAAGCGTCTTATTGAGCGCTTTCTGCTACGCATAGAACATCGCAGCTCCATGTGAATGCAAAGATCGTCCTCACGGAAGCATTGGCTGCAACCGCGTGTTGTAGCCACAGGTTGACAAAAAACTTCGAGCTCACTCGGACTCGCGGCTGGACCTGAGCCTGAGTGAGCCAACTCATGAGTCCGTTAGTACAAAACGAGCTTTTTGATTATGGTGTCAATGCTCTGTACTGCCAATATCTCTTATAATCAAGGCTTTGCGACATGTCTTTTGGTCTTGCCCGTTTACATACGAGTTAACAGTGATTTAAATATGTGACTGACGAAATATATCTTTTACCAAGAACTCCTCGTGAAACAGTTTGCGGTGGAAGGTCATGGCACCTTTCCGCTAACTAATGTATCTGATCAATAAATATTGAGGTGGAGCATGAATGCTAGTGCATAATGAGTGTGAATATACTTGGAGCTCTAAACAGACATAAAGCGGAAGTTCATTTGCTAGAACCGCAGGCCGGTGATAAAAGGCGAAGCTCACTCGTGGCATCTTCAGCTGGCAGCACCGGTGGTGTTTTCTGTGCACTCATGCTTTGCCGTAAGTTTGTCGGGGCACTGCGCGTGTGGGGCGGCATGTTCGGCTGGGCCGGCCATGACATTAGTGCACGCCACAGCGGAGGTCTATGATGGAGTGTGGTGCGTCAGCCCGTGTGTGCTTGCAGATGACGTGGTGACATACCATTTCAGGCATAATTTACAGTTGGCGCTGCCACACAGACCACATATGGACAGGACAGAATAAACATGCGTGGGCTTACATCATCCGACCGTACTCGCACAAGCTACTTTGCTGCCAGGATTTCAAGGCGATGAGAAAATTACTGCAACCCTGTACGAGTTGGTACAGAACTGATGCAGCACAACCTCGTGAAGAAACCGATGCGCACCCACTGGACATGTAGCGTCTCGCAAGTATTTCTCATTGTATGGTTTTCCGTCATTTGATCTTTTATTCTTAGTACAAACAGGATGCTAGAAATTGTCGTCGGCTGAATGGCGTTTCTCGCAGACGGCGCTGCTGCCGTGGCATCGAGTCTTGTGGCTCACACCTGTCGCGGGACGTGAAATACGGGTGGTGTTCACGTAACTTTCCTTCCTTTGTCACGGTGCCAGTGCACCTCGATAGAACCACAGGCCGGTGATAAAATGTGGAGGTCACTCGTGGCATCTTCAACTGGCAACACTGATGGCGTTTTCTGTGCACATGATGCTCAAAAAGCAGAAGATGTTTGTACAAACATGCAAAACAGTTTGTTAACTGTTTTTAGGAGTGGTGTATAGTGTAACTAGCAAGGACGACGATACAGCATGATGGCCAGAACAAGAAGTGGCATCGGTTTATTCAGTCACTGATTATATAGGCGCACGATAGCGCGCCGTGAGTATCTGCGCATGTCCGATGCGCAGTTGTGATGCAAATAGCCTTGCCGGATACATCCTTTCCGTTAACAACGAAATTACATACCCACCGAAACGGTGGTAAGTACATGGCATTTCAAAAAGTATCATACACTTGGTTAAAGTCCTTGTCATAATGAAGACGCTGTGGTGGCTTCACGGTTCGAGTCGACCTGCTCAAAGCTGGCGTCGGTGGTGAAGTTGACTGACGCACCACAGGTGGCGAAGGGTCGCCCGACGTTGGAACTTCGCGACGTCGGCCATTGGCTGGCGAGGTTGAAGTTGCCACTGTCGGATGGCCACCAACGTTGTTGTCCGCTGAGCTGGCATCAATGTCGTCGCCGCTTTCCTCGATGAACCGTTCGCCAGTTTGAAGTAGGTGACGACGGTTGCGCCTTACCAGCTTCTGGTCCTCCGTTTTGACAAGGTAGGACCTTGGATATGGCGAACCCACCACTTGAGCTTTCCGGGACCATGCAGCATCTCTGAGCCTCACGACGTCACCCTTCTGCAGAGGAGGCAAAGGTCCTCACCCTTGGGCCTGGCTGTGCTTTTTGACGTCGGTTGCGGTCACCGTACTGAAGTCCGGGAGGTTGGCGCGAAGGCGCCTTTCTTGCAGTAGTTCACCAGGGAATCGCCCGTCCTCCAGTGGGGCAGAGCGGTAGGCCAGCAGGCCCAGCCAGAAGTCGTTGCCCGAATCTGCAGTTTTTTTTAAGATGCGCTTCACAACCTGCACACCTTTTTCCGCAAGCCCGTTTCACTGCGGATAATGAGGGCTTGAAGTGACGTGCGTGAAGTCGTATCTCCTTGAAAACAAAAAAATTCATGGCTGGAAAATTGTGGGCCGTTATCAGTGCATACTTCGACGGGCAAGCCAAATCTGGCAAAAATAGCGCTCAGTGCTGCGATGGTTGATCGCGCCGACATGTCAGGTAGTTTCTGAACTTCCGGAAAGTTTGATAAGGCGTCAAAGACAACGATGTACGAGTCCCCCGCAAACGAAAAAATATCTCCAACTCTATGCCATGCACAACCTGGCACGGGCCGCATTTGAAGCGGTTCCTTGGGCTGTTTGTAAGCATACTTGCGGCATGTAGGACAAAGTTGCACCATGGAAGCAATCTCAGCGTTAAGCCCCGGCCAAAACACGAGGCGTCTGGCCCTTTCTTTGCATTTTTGCATGCCGAGGTGACCTGCATGGAGTTTTTCAAGCATAGTTTTTCGCATGCTTTTCGGAATAACAACCTTCGACGCCTTTAAAAGTATTGCGTTGACAAATGAGAGTTCTTGCTCAAAAGGCTTTAGTTCACCTTGTACTGGAAGCCCCACCGACAAACTTGCAATCACCGACTGTAGGTAGCGGTCACGAGCCGTTGCCGCTTGCAGTTCTTTCTGCGTTGCTTCTGTGACACGGTAACCTAGAAGCTGGATTGCGTGAACTTCCACGTCGGTAGTAGCACCAGCGTCGCCTTGGTTGTCAGCAGTTGACCGGGACAACATGTCAGCAAGAACAAGGTGCTTCCCAGGAATATACTGCAAAACAAAATCATACTTGAACAACCTCAAAAAGAACCGTTGAAGGCGAGGTGGCATGTCACTAATTTCCTTTTGAGCAATTGACAAGAGTGGCTTGTGGACCGTTTCGATTGTGACTTTCTGGCCGTAGACGAACTGGTGAAATTTTTCGCATCCAAAGCAAATTCCTATGGCCTCCTTTTCTATCTGTGCGTACAGTTTTTCTGCCTTAGTCAGTGCTCGAGATGTGTAAACTACGGGCCGCCACTCGTTATTGTGACGTTGCAGAAGGGCGGCACCGACGCCGTCCTTCGATGCATCGCAAGATAACCTTGTTTCCCGTCGTGGGTCAAATATTGCGAGCACGGGAGCGGTGGACAGAATTTGCGTGAGGCTTTTCGATTCTTTGGCGTGGTTATCTGTCCACTCAAACTCAGAACTGGCCTTGATAAGAGTTCTTAACAGGGCCGTTCTTTCAGATAGCTGCGGCACGAACTTTCCAAAGTAGTTCAACACACCCAGCATACGTTGAACATCGGCCTTGCATGTTGGCACTGGCATTTGAACCAAACTTTTTACGAGCCCTGGATTTGGGGATATGCCGTTCGCACTTATAATATCACCCAGAAACCGTAGCTCTTTTACGCCAAACTTTCACTTGTGCAGATTAAACGTTAATCCAGCCGTTTCAGCAGTTTTGAGGACTGCAACCAGGCGCTCATCATGCTCTTCCTTCGTTGAGCCCCAGACCAGGATATCATCTATATATATGAGCACGCCTGGCAGACCATCAAATATCTGACAAAGTGCCTGCTGAAACACCTCGGGTGCGGATGAGATGCCAAAGGGTAGCCTTAGAAAACGGTATCTGTCAAAAGGCGACGAGAACGTACAGATTTTTGATGTCTTGTCTAAGGGCACCTGATGAAAGCCAGCGTTTGCATCCAAACAGCTAAAATAAGTAGCACCGGATAGCCGTGCTTCCAAGTCCTCGCGTCTGGGTAAAGGGAAATGCTGCCTCTTGATATACTTGTTCACTCTTCTGGGGTCCATGCAAACCCTTAGAGCACCGTCTTTTTTTTTACCAGTACCAGAGGGCTTACCCAGTCGGTTGGCTCATTTTCTTTGACGATGATGCCCCCCCATATCATTCGCTGTAGTTCCTTCTTCAGAGGTTCCTGAAGTGCAAGTGGAACCCGGCGAGCAGGCTGAACGACCGGAACCACATCTGGATCCAGGAACATTCTGTACTGCGTTTTCAAGCAGCCGAGTCCTTGGAACAGGTGCCTGAAATCTTTCAAAAGTTCATACTCAGACGAGGCATTGACAGCGTCCACCGTACGTCGAACCAATCCAAGCGCTTCACTGGCATCGAGCCCAAGGATGGCTTGGCGCCCATTCTTTACGATGAAGATTTTCACGCTTATCTCGGTGGTTCCGACAGACGCTTTCTGTGACGTTGTTCCATGGCTTGAAATAACGCCCCCGTTGTAGGCGCGCAACACTGACCCGGTAGGTTGCAACGCTTCTTTGGATCCAAGCTTACGGTACGTTATAAATGGAAGTAAGCTTGCCTGCGAACCGGTGTCCACTTTGAACGTCACTTCTCTGCCATTTACTCGAGCCTTGATTGTCCAGTCTTTCTTGCGACAATTTTAGGAGCCGATTTTGAGAATCTCAAAGTCATTCTCAACGAGATTAGCTACCTCGCTAACAGCGGTAGACTTCTGGCAGCAACTTGCAAAGTGGTTGTATTTGAGGCAAGAATGACATAATTTACCATACGCGGGGCGTTGCTTAGGTTTACGTTTGCGGTTGCACTTCCTGCAGCAAATATCTTGAATATCGCGACTCTGTTTTTTTTTCCGCTGCTGCCGGTTTTTCGTCACCGTTTCGCCACTTGAAACTGCGTCAATGCTATCTTCTGTCCTATTCCAAACTGGGCTCCTTAGTGCGGCTGCTTCTGCTGCTTTACACATTTCCCCGGCTTTTAGTAGCGTCAGGCCTCTCTCGGCAAGCATTCTTTCACGCAGCTTTGGGTCGTTCGTACCAAACACAATTTGGTCTCTAATCAGTGAATCGTGCTGATCCCCAAAGTTGCACTGTGTCGCCTGCTTCTTTAAGTACCGCACAAACTTCTCAAAAGGTTCTTTCTCCGCCTGGCTTCGTGTACGAAAAACTTATCTTTCGTGAATTTCATTGCTCACTTCGGAGAAGTAGGCGTCGAACTTCCGCACGACCGTGTCGTAAGATTCCTTGCTTTCTCCGGGCCCGTACTGAAAGTTGTTGAAGATGTCGAGCACTTCGTCTCCCGCGAAGCTCAGCAAGAGCGCCACTTTCGAGGAGTCACTTCTCGGGGAATTCTCGGCTGCCGTTGCTTGCAGAAAAAGCTCGAACCTTTGCTTGAAGCGCTTCCAATTTTCAGACAAGTTGCCCGATATGCGCAAAGACTCCGGCGGCTTCAGTAGATCCATAGCGATTCCGTGCCGTTGCTGCCGTGCTTCGGTCCGCGGTGGCCACTTCTGACACCATGTAACTAGCAAGGACGACGATACAGCATGATGGCCAGAACAAGAAGTGGTATCGGTTTATTCAGTCACTGATTATATAGGCGCACAATAGTGCACCGTGAGTATCTGCGCATGTCCGATGCGCAGTCGTGATGCAAATAGCCTTGCCGGATACATATAGCATACCGCTTACGTGCGGTCGCATGTACATCGGCCAAACCGGTCAATCTTTGAAATACGCCTCAGGGAGCATTTGACCTCCTTGAAAGGTAGTCCTTTTTCGGCTTTAGCTTCGCATTGCAATTCCTGCAAGTGTCAACCATTGTTTGAAAAAACAAGTGTACTTTTCCGGCATTCGCTTCAAACAACACGTAAAATTTTTGAAGCATATCACGTTTCTAGAAATAAGAATCAATGTATCAGCCATCCCTCATTACCACTATTTGACTGTGAGTGTAACTATATAGATAATTCGTAGACAAGAGCTGCGAATGAACGCCATGCTTGCTGCTCACACCATCATCTTATTCCTGTTGGCATGCGCACCATTGTATACCTATATGTCTTTCAAACGTGAGAATAAATCAGTTGATAGTTGAGCACTCGTGTTGTGTGCCTCCTCTTTGCTTTTGTGTCTGTGTTTACCCCGCGCTCCCAGTTCGTTGAACAATCATGAATTACCAACAAGCCCACCTTTCCATCCTATTGCAGTGCACCTCAACCTTCAAAAGGCTCACTTAGACTTATACTCCCCTAAATATTACTCAGTTGGTCTGTCTGGACAAGTTGACCCTTCAGTCAGTTTGTCGACTTACATTTGTAGCCAGTGTAAAATTTCACAATCCAACCTTCACTCATACTCCTGCCACACAGCCTTCTTCTGAAAAAGAGATTCACCCTCAGACATAAGACTGAGAGCTATCTCTTTTTTTTAAAACACGGTTTGTCGATTTCTTTCATGACCATAAAAGAGTAGCTGCAAAACCAGTGGGTACCACTAGTTAGGAACTTAACTTATGAATAAATTAGTAAATAGTTATTATTCCATTACCTTGGCTTATGAAAATTTTCATATCTTGTAGAAGACGTAAAGAACCCTTTGAAGGCTTTCCTTGTGAAATCTCTAAGCAGGTCGAATGCATCGGGTATATTACATAAAGATGCAGGGCACATCACATGCATGGTCTCAAGAAACGTGGCATTGCGCCGGTAACCAAAGAGACCTGGATGCATGCAAAAGTAACAGCTACAATTATTGTAGAGGGAACAGACTTTATAGGCCAAGATATGTAATTTTGCCTAGTCTGTTTCTCTTTGTCAAAGCTATTCCCATGCTTTTGGTAGCATGTTTGGAAAAACAAACACTAAATAGAGGTTCTTGGTGCCGTGTACCTATGAAAAAATGTCTTCTCATAAAAAAGCCTTTCTTTAAACTCTGTAAAAGATTGCTTATGCAAGAGAGTTTTGTGCGCTCATGTGATTTCTTTTCCACAATGATCGTGGCACCAACTTTTCCAGTGGTAGGTTTCTTCCTCACTATTGCAGTTAAAAAGTATATACACTGCGATCACACCAGTATTGAGGGGTAATATTGCAATTTGGCTGTTATATACTCAGCAGCAACTTATCTTTATGTTGGAGCACATGCTATGGAGGCGGGGCTTCTACATATTTGTGTTTTCATTTATCTATTTACAGAATTTCTGCAACGCCCTCGCGGCATTACTGCAGGGGGGGTCTACATATGAAGTCCTTCCACTAAACCATGTATATTGGTCTTCGCTGTATATTATATTATTTGTTATAATTATCTGTTGCACGCTTACCAATCAGTTTTCCAGCATTTTGTTTACTAGTTGCATGTCATGCCTGCTTTCGCTAACAATTATAGAACGTTATTTTTATGTCATATAACGAGTATAATCATGTTTTGGTATTTTAATTATAGTGAATATGCACTGTTTATACCCCCCTCACACTATTCTACTGATAGAGCCTGTGGAGGTTTTGTGAATAAATAAATTAATAGGTCCAATATAGTTGCTAATATTTCTGCACTAGTACACCTTAACATTCTGGAAAATTATAACAACATATAATAATTACAGCATGCATTAAAAAATCTGGCACGTGGCAAACAGGTTTAAAAAGTGAGTTGATTGATTGATTGATTTGTGGGGTTTAACGTCCCAAAACCACCATATGATTATGAGAGATGCCGTAGTGAAGGGCTCCAGAAATTGCGGCCACCTGGGAATCTTTGACGTGCACCCAAATCTGAGCACACGGGCTTACAGCATTCGCCTCCATCGAAAATGCAGTTGCCGCAGTCGGGATTCGATCCTGGACCTGCGGGTCAGCATCCAAGTGCCTTAGCCACTAGACCACTGCGGCGGGTCATGTTGCTCTACAAGTTCGGCAGTTTTCGCATGAGGGACAACTCTGGACACCTAAGACACCACAAGCGAAAAAAAAAGCACAGGGTGTGCTTTTTCATTCTTGTGGTGTTTTAGGCATCTAGAAGTTTCCCTTAAATGACGTACCAACTAGACTACCAACAAGTACTTCTAAGTTTTGGAGTGATTTTGGTTTTTGTTAGCTCGCATCATTAAAGCGTATAGCAGCGCACACCAGGTTACAGAACGAACATGCACAAAAAGGGATGACACACAGGGTGTCTACCAACCTGGAAAAGTCAAGGAACTTTAACTCTTCTGGAAAAGTCGGGAAATTTCTGAAAAACCTGGACAGGTTTTGAATATTGACAGAAGTTCTGTGCGACCCTCACAAAAATAAGCATTACTATTGATCAAACCTTAAAAAGCCTCTCTCTTAGCTGCAACTACAGTGAGCTGCTAGAAGGTTGGTTGGTTGCGAAACTTTATTGTGGTCCTGCAAGGCACGTGGTAGAGCGCAGTGGGCGACTCCCACGTCGGGACCATTAGGCCAAGCCTATCGGCCGCTCCGCGGGCTTGCTGAACGGCCCAAAGTTGGTTGGCCAGGTGGAAGCTGCGTAGGGCCGCCTCCCGCCTGACCGATGTAGTGTCGGGGTTAGTGTACATTGCCTTGCACTCCCAGAGCATGTGCGCGAACGTGGGTGCACCGCACATGCGGGGCAAGCGTCATTGGGGAACACGTCAGGATAAATAGCGTGAAAGGATCTCAGGTTAGGGTACGTGTCGGTCTCCAGTAATCTGAGCATAAGGGTATGTGGCCTATTAAGTTTTGGATGAGGGAGTGGATATAGTCTTCGCGCGAGGTAGCTGCTAGAAGGTGTGTGAGAAAAAAAAGCCACCCGCATCTTCCCAACGGGGGGAACTCGAGTAAATGCGTCGAGGAGGGGGGGGGGGTATCAGCAGAAGCTTTCCGGGCTGCCTACGTCTTTTATTATTCTTAATAATAGTATTTTCTTATTGTAGTTATTGTGATTATTATTGGGGATGCAACAGCAATTGTCCTCAGCTACACACATATTGCTCGCGTTTCAAGGATGGCACTTGGGTCATCATCATATCATCAGTCTGACTACGTCCACTGCAGGACAAAGGCCTCTCCCATGTTCCGCCAGTTAACTCGGTCCTGTGCTTGCTGCTGCCAATTTATACCCGCGAACTTCTAATTCTCATCTGCCCACCTAAGTTTCTGTCTCCCCCTAACCCACTTGCCTTCTCTGGGAATCCAGTCAGTTACCCTTAATGACCAGCAATTATCCTGCCTACGCGCTACATGCCCGGCCCATGTCCATTTCCTCTTCTTGATTTCAACTACGATATTCTTAGCCCCGGTTTCTTCCCTGATCTACTCTGCTCTCTTCTTGTCTCTTAAGGTTCCACCTACCATTTTCCTTTCCATTGCTCGCTGCGTCGTCCTCAATTTAAGCTGAACCCTCTTTGTAAGTCTCCATGTTTCTGCTCCGTAGCTTAGTACCGGCAGAATAGAGCTGTTATATACCTTCCTCTTGAGGGATAGTGGCAATCTACCTGTCATAATTTGAAAGTCTTGCCAAATGTGCTCTACCCCATTCTTATTCTTCTAGTGACTTCAATCTCGTGGTACGGCTGCGCGCTTATTACCTGCCCTAAGTAGACATACTCTTTTACAGCTTGAAGTGCACTATGACAATCTCGAAGTGCTGCTCTCTTCACCACTATGCAAAGCCTTCATTGATTACGAGAAGTCGTTTCATTCAGTAGAAATATCAGCAGTCGTGCAGGCACTGAGGAATCAGGGCGTCGATGAATCATATATAAACATCCTGGAAGAAATATACAGGGGATCAACTGCTACCATAGTGGTTCATAAAGAAAGCAACAGAATACCAATCAAGAAGGATGTGTACAGACAAGGGGACACAATCTCCCCAATGCTATTTCCCGCGTGCTTACAGGAGGTTTTCAGAAGCCTAGATTGAGAACAGTTAGAGGTAAGAGTTAGTAGAGAGTACCTTAGTGACCTGCGCTTCGCCGATGACATTGCATTGCGGAGTAACTGAGGAACGAATTGCAACTTCTGGTTATGGAGTTAGACAAGGAGAGCAGAAAGGTGGGTCTTAAAATAATCTGCAGAAAACGAAAGTAATGTAAAGCACTTTGGTAACTTCAGTTAAAGTTTTAATTGTGGTTTTTGGAGATTGTGTAACTAAACAACCCTCTTTTTGATTCAATAAATATGAATAATAAAGACAAAATGACAGTTAAGCATTCCAAAACCTTACCTAATTATGCAACATTCACGTGATACCCCCACCATTCCGTGTCCTCCCCCTCCCCCCTCGTGGGAAGATGCAAGTTTTTTCTTCGTCCAGAACACACGAGTTTTACAAATCTATTTGGTGGTCTGTAGATTTCGCGTGTTCAGAGAGGGCAGTCGAGGCCACACATTCACAATGCTCATGTTATGCAAGGCCTTCAAGGGATGTGGCCAAAGGACGAACTGCGGAAACTGTGTACTCAATCAGCGCCGTGATCTTCAGAGCAAAGTTCACCTTTGCTGAAGATCCAAGTAGGACCAACTGAAGAAGCAGACAGCTCCAAGACATGATCTGTGCAAGCCGCATTTAGAGGAGCGGAAAACAACAAAGGAAAAGTACGAATAAAAGGTGTATCCCCAGTGTTTATGTACTTTATTTACAACCAATTAAAACTTGGTGAATCGGTGGCACTGCAGAGAGCCGATGAGAGAGCCGATGGTGGGCTTCGCGGCTGTGCCAATTCAGAGACCGCTAATCCGTTCATCCTGATCATGCAGGTTTTTGCCCGCATCATCACCGACCTGCTCGTGTCTTCCTTTCTGACAGCCTCGTCTGCCACTCCGGGAAACTTCGGGCCTGCTGGCAACGGAAGTGAACCTTGCGTTTTCCTCCTGCCTGTCACCCATGCTGCAGGACCTTCAGCAGCGCCCCCAGTCCCGCTGTGGATCATCGAAATGAATCTAGCTGCCCTATCGCCGTCGACAACATCCTATGCGCAGCCTATAAAGCAGCAACCAGCGTCCACTGCGCACTGTGGGCTTCGCGGCTGTGCCAATTCAGAGACCGCTAATCCATTCATCCTGATCATGCAGATTTTTGCCCGCATAATCACCGACCTGCTCGTGTCTGCCTTTCTGACAGCCTCGTCTGCCACTCCGGGAAACTTCGGGCCTGCTGGCAACGGAAGTGAACCTTGCGTTTTCCTCCTGCCTGTCACCCATGCTGCAGGACCTTCAGCAGCGCCCCCAGTCCCGCTGTGGATCATCGAAAGGAATCTAGCTGCCCTATCGCCGTCGACAACATCCTATGCGCAGCCTATAAAGCAGCAACCAGCGTCCACCGCGCACTGTGGGCTTCGCGGCTGTGCCAATTCACAGACCGCTAATCCGTTCATCCTGATCGTGCAGTTTAGTAGCTCGTATCATGCACTCACTAAAAAATCGAGTGATTACTTTTTGGTGCAGCTGCCAAGCCCACAGTGCTGCCTTTTACTTGTTTCTGAATGTATTGATGTCATACGCGCCTTGCTACTGCTGTCGGGGGATGTAGAGACAAACCCCGGTCCTGACAAAATCGTCCTCGAAGAACTGAGAAAGTTGTCTGCCGGCCAGGCCATTTTGATAACCGAGATGCAGAGCCTCAAAACCCAGCTAACAAGTGCAAACAACTCTATCACTAATCTAAGCACCCGTCTCGCAGACTTAGAAAAGCATTACCAAAGTCTTCTAGCTCCCGAACAGAAGTCGAAGCCCTTAATTCTAAGACCGGTCAACTAACCCATCGTATGTGTGACATTGAACAGCGCCTTGACGACCTCGAAAACTGTTCCCGACGCAGCAACCTAATATTTTACGGGTTTCCCGACACCAACCCGAAGGAAACATACGCTCAATCGGAACAAATAATCATTTACCACTGCCTCGAAAGCTTTGGTCTTACAGTCGAGACTAAAGATATAGAGCGTGCACATTGTCTAGGGTGTTACAACACGAACCGGAAACGACCAATTATTGTTAAGCTTTCATCCTTCAAAACTAAAGAATCTATCCTTTCGAGCGGCCCAAAACTAAAAAGCACTAATTTAAGCATTGGCGAAGATTTCACGCGTCCAGCTCGAACTGCACGAAAACAGCTTGTAACCTTTGCCAGAAGCAAGTCCGTACCATTTTCATTACGCTTCAAAACCCTGCACATCGGAGCGCAGCGATATATCTTTGACAATGCAGCAGGAATTGTCAGAGCCGTATCGTAGGGATCATGTCGCCGTCAGCTAGCACGCCATCCGCCCCGTACAAACGCAAGAGCAAACCTGTCATTTTCTGTACTTTATACTAACATACGTAGTCTTCTTCCCAAGCGCGTGCCCCTGTATAATCTAGTACACTCATCCGGCAGTAGTGTACTGATACTAACAGAAACATGGCTCAGTGACGACATTTCAGATACAGAGGTACTGGCCGACTTGTCAACCTTTAACGTCTTTCGTCACGATCGTAAAAATGCACGTGGCGGAGGCGTACTCATCGCCACTAAAAAGAACTATCATGCTCTCTAATCAACACATCCTCACAACTAGAATCATTATGGGTAATATGCCGTGCCCCTCCCGAAGTAATAATACTTGGCGTATGCTGTAGGCCCCCTCGAACTGACCCAGACTACCCCCGCAAACTTAACGAAATCTTATCCCAGATAACTAATAAACACCCTAAAGCACGTATTCTGGTTTATGGAGATTTTAACTTTCCCTTCATTATTTGGCTCAATCAGGTTTCACCAACCTCGGGAAATCCTGAAGCAAGAGAATTCGTTGATGTTTGCCTCAACTTTAACCTCATCCAACAGGTAACCGAACCAACGCGCGTCACTAGTGAATCCTCAAACATTTTAGACCTGGTACTAACAAATAGCCCCGAAAGCTTAAAATCTGTTGCATACTTACGTGAAATCAGCGATCACAAAGTCATTCATACCATATTTAACTTCACCCCAAAAATACGCCCCATTTTCCGCAAAACGATTCACTTGTATAATAAGGGTAAATATGAATTAATTAATCGTTAATTACGAGATTTCCTACCATACTTCGAACTCAATCTCGGTTCCTGTTCTCTCAATGACAGCTGGCTAATGCTTAAGGACAAGATAACTGACTTGACTAATAAATTTATCCCCACAGTGAGCTTTACTGCCAATAAAAATAAACCATGGTTTTCCAAAAGTTTGAAAACACTAGAAATTAAAAAAAGCGCCTCTTCAGAGCTGCGAAGTTTAATGGTAATGCGTGCGCATGGGGCAAGTACTATGCTGCGGAAGATGCTTATTATGCTGAAATTAGAAAAGCGAAACAGACATTCTATCACAATGATTTATGTAAAATTTTGAAATCTAACCCTAGATAATTCTGCGAAATCATAAACCCGCAACTAACACGAGACATTACGCTTACAAACGATAAAAATGAAGACGTGAGCGACGCTGTTTGTGCCAATATCTGCGGCGGCTGCATTTCCGATGGAGGCGGAAATGTTGTAGGCTCGTGTGCTCAGATTTGGGTGCACGTTAAAGAACCCCAGGTGGTCTAAATTTCCGGAGCCCTCCACTACGGCGTCTCTCATAATCATATAGTGGTTTTGGGACGTTAAACCCCACATATCAATCATCAATCGTTGTGCCAATATCTTTAACGCAGCGTTCTCATCAGTATTCACTAAAGAAGCCAACGTACTGTTTCCTACGCCACCTACTACGACATTACCAGTGATGGCCCCTGTTGTGTTATCCGTTAGTGGCATTTCATCACTCATTGACAAATTAAAACTTTCATCATTAGCTGGCGTAGACAATATTAACTCTAAATTGTTAAAAATACTAAAGAAATTATTGCAGTGTACTTTTCGATGATGTTCTCATTGTCACTCGAAACAGGAATTTTGCCAGACGACTGGAAGGAGGGAAAGGTCATTCCAGTCCACAAATCAGGTAACAGACAGTCCCCCCTAAATTATCGACCCATCTTTCTAACAAGCGTCCCCTGCAAAATTATGGAACATGTCATATATTCACACATCATGAACTTTCTTGACACCAACAATTTTTTTCATTCTTCCCAGCACGGATATTGTAAATCAGTATCCTGTGAAACCCAACTTGCTATATTTATTCATGATATACACTCTTCTCTCGACCGTCACTTTCAGACCAGTGCAATCTTTCTCGACTTCGCAAAAGCCTTTGATAAGGTACCGCACAAACGTCTACTGTTAAAACTTTCCCAGCTGAACCTGCACGCCAACATTCTTGCATGGATCACACAATTTCTTACTAACCGCTCTCAGTTCGCCTTCATTAAAAATACCCGTTCTAGCTCCCTCCCAGTAACAACCGGCGTCCCCCCAAGGATCTGTACTCGCACCCCTCTTGTTCCTAATATATATTAATGATCTTCCTGTTCATGTATCTTCCCATATCCGTTTATTTGCCGACGACTGGGTCATCTATCGCACAGTTACTAACATTTCTGATCAACCTACACTCCAACAGGATCTAGATCTCGTGCAACAGTGGTGTGATCTTTGGTTGATGAAGCTTAACCCCTCTAAATGAAACCTCGTCTCATTTAAACGCCAGCGTAATCCTTTATCATTCTCATACCTAATCTCTAATTCCACTATCGAACAAGTCCAGTCATATAAATACCTAGGCGGCACCTTAACATCTGACCTCTCCGGGAACACACACATCAACAACATCATATCATCCGCGAACAGATCCCTCGGTTTCCTAAAGCGTCATTTGCGTCACGCACCACTAGACATAAAACTTCTGGCTTACAAATCGCTCATCAGACCTAAACTAGAATATGCAGCGCCCATCTGGAGCCCGCACCAGATATACCTAATAAACGAAATAGAATCTGTACAAAATCGTGCCACTAGGTTCATTCACTCTTTATATTCATACGACATAAGCATATCATCCCTAAAACGTGACATTGATATTGCTAATCTTTCTGTGTGTCGCCGCATCGCCAGCCTCTGTTTGTTTCACAAGTTCTTTCACAGTTCCCTCAATCAAGCACCTTACATCCTCCCACCAACGCGCATATCTCACCGAACAACCCACCCTTATTCAATCGCACGCGCACGCACTCGCACTACTACTTTTGCTGCCTCATTTTTTCTTCGCACAGCAGTGGACTGGAATGGCCTTCCCCGTGACATTGCAGCCATCACGTGTTCATCAACGTTGGCGCAAAACATAAATACATATTGTTTGTCAGAAGATCACTTTCTGTAACCTCCATTTGTTAACCCACCCCTTATGTAATACCCCCTCACCGGGGTCTTAGGTAAGGTAATAAAGTGAAAGTGAAGTGAAGTGAAGTGGAGCGCTTGTCAAACTGTGGAAATACAAATAGAAGAATATGATCTTACCATACGCATGATCGCCGTTTCTTTCCTTTGGCCCCAAAAAGCACGTGGTACAGCTAAGCGTACTTAGAAACTCACAACTGGGGACGTAGCAGATGTTCAACATAAAAATTTTCTTGCTTGAAACAAATCACTCTAGTTGAACTTTGCTCAATTATTTTCTTTATATGCCCCTCCAAACAAGTGCAAGCATGCAATTTCATTTCATTGTAACAACAAAATGCCTCAACACAAATAGTTTATTTAAGTTATGCTCGCAATGCCAAACATGGTACAGAGGGGAGTGGTTAATACATTATATTATAGAATGTTATGCAAGATCAATTGAAAAGATTAATGGTTTGACATGTTAGCAACTGAGCGGAAAAGGTGGTTCTATAGGCGAGGTGTAAACTCGCAAAGGATCACGGGATGCACGCGGTCTGCACTGGCTTCCAATTTAATGGCTCTCCGTCCGTCTGCTGCATCCCTCCTTGGGTATCAATGTGCTCTTTTTCTTCATAGCAACCCAACGTGTATGCTGTAAATTTCTAGAGCACGTTAGCATAGCCGCACCTATGACTGACCACGAAAAGAAAGAATCTGCTGTCGTGAAATATTTTCAAGTGGCAAACAGCAAACTGTACATGCTATCACAATTCTGCGTTTCTTCGGAATATAAGCGGTGTGGACTTGGCTTTCACGTCTTTCAACTATTTTACACTAGTATATTAATGCAGGGTGTCCACTAACGTGCTTACTTTTACGTGTTTCCATCTTTGGAGGTGCTCAGCTTCTTTTTTTTTTTTGGATTCGTAGTTGCAACGCAGCTCGTTTCAATGTTCATTGTGTGAAAGGGGTATCTATTATTACTGAGAGAAGTGATTCTTAAAAAGAGAAAAGAAGAGAAAAGTGAGCCCCGTTATTGTCTGCTTCAGTGAGCGACACCGCCACAGTCGCTCACGAGGGATGGGGGTGAGGAGGGATAAAAAAAGGATAGGAGTAAAGATGTAGGAAAGCCGAAGAAGGAGAAGAGAAGAAGAGACGTGAGGTGGTGAGCCAAAGCGAGCGACGACAAGATGAGGCGACAGAAGAGATAGGAAAGATGAAGCACGGTCACTGGAGTCCGAGGACGGGGCGCACCTGCGAGAGCTCCTTTCGGCGTCGGTGGATGGCGTAGAGCAAGTCCAGTAAGTCAGAGCTGCACTGTCGTCGGAGGTGGAAGGTCGTCGGCGGCAGGAGGTGACGTAGGGCGAGCCCAGTCGGCCAGAGCCACGCTGACGCCGGAGATCGCAAGCGCGCGGAGCGCGCGAGCGCCCGACCGGTCGGCCCGAAATCCAGCAAGCGAGTGCCCCCATTATTACTGAAACTACGCGTTCAACGGCAACGGCCTGGTATACTGTTCAATCGTTCGTTCGAGATGTCCTCGACTATAATACAGCACTCACAGAGCTTTAAAAAGCTAAATATGCTGGCGGCAACTTTTTTTTTTTTTTGCAAAGTTGAGCTTGTTTAGCGTTTACGCATTGCATCGTGTCGGTAAACAAGCTGGCCAAGACGACACTCACTTCGTAGTCAGGCGACGTGCTTGTTACGCGTAGTTACCTGTTCTGCTTAATGTGCACTGGATAAGGTATGAATAAACTGACTACTAAAGTAAATGCTTGGAAAAACACTTGAAACTACCAGCAACATATTGCATAGCTTAGCTATAAGTAGAATAGTATTTTATTCTCTACAAAACGTTACTGACATCATTTTCTCCTACTGGTACGAAGTCGTCGCCGTCAGAACCACTGACTGATTGCATATACATCGCTGCAGTTGATGTCATTGACAAATGCTGTGTCTATAGATTCCGCAGTGTCACTGCTGACCTGATGTCGTGCGGCTGCTGTGTCACGCATTTTTCCGTATCAGGATCAGAGCTGGCTGCAGGTTACGTGGCAGCCGTGCGTTTTAGCGTAAACGCCATGTGCTTGTAGTATATGCGTATATTGTGATTGTGGTTGTGGTGATGAAAAACTACACATTCAAATGTCTTTCGTGCTTCCGTCTTGATGCCTCAGTTCCTATTTTGTCATGCCAAAATGTTGACGGCACGTAGTCAACCTACTGTGAATTTTTGCTGGGAACGCCTGTACGTAAATACCAAATGGGTCAGACACACAAAACCATCGATGCAGAATTTGGGACAAATATCACCCACCTGATGTTAAGCATCCAAAGGCTATACCACCTACTGTGGCTGTCCTTATTACCACAAAGCCCACTTTGATATTTTATCTTCATTCCGAGGGAATCTAAACATCTTTTTTCTCTTTGGTGCTCGAACTCGAGCAACCAACAGCAGCACAATCAATCATGATTGAGTGAGCAATTGGGTGAGATTGGGCTTGCAGCCCAATCAAAAGAAAAGACGTATCTACAGCTCCAAAAAAACGCCGCCTGCGAAACGGGGTGCCACAGATATCTTGAACTGGAAGCCGATGCAGGCAGCGCCTCCCATGAGCCTTTGCGTGTTTATGCCTCACTTATTCAAATGCTCTTTTCGGCATGAATGAATGGAAGAAAAGGTTCGTGTGGCAATTTGGCACTTTGACTTTGATGTTGCCATCTATTTGCATTCAGGTGTAGCAAGTAATGTGACACTCCGACTTGCACATTTTTTTACTGGCTCTCCGTCCGTCTGCAGCGTCCCTGCATCGCACAAACCACAAGACTTTCGCCACTGCGGCCTCCCTCCAGCTGCTGCCGCTACAGCACACTTTTTACGTTTATGCTCCTTATTCTTAAAAACTACTTGGTCATCGACCTCCATGCTGTTTTGACACAATTACTAGCAACTATCCTAGCGTGTGACGCTATTGTATATGTTGTTAAACTAAAGAAAAAATGTCAAGAATGGGTGCCGACTTGCTGTTTTGCTTTCACTAAAATGCATATCGTAACAGAAAGGTGCATGCCAGTGAAGTGGATAAAAGACACCTTTCCTTTTCTAGTAACCAAGAGCAGATCAGAACAATCCATGCGCTATCAAAGAAAAATGTATTTTAAGAACTATTTTTGTTTGTTAGATACAATAATAATGAACACGTGAAGTAATTGCAAGGAAAGTGTAGATGTTATCAGTAGCAATTACTGGTCGCAGCAAGTTGTCTTTTGACCACTTCACACTTGTATGATAATTGCAACAAATAACATCTCCTTGGATGTTATTTGGCATTAGCGCCTGTCTCCACTAATTCATGCAGATTGTATTGATGGCTTTTTTAATCGACCTAGGTTATACCCACTATGGCTACATTAAACTGCTTCTGAAGACAGAAAAAATTTTCTTGCAATAATACTGAAAGAGGTCGAATATTTCACTGAAATCATTGCCCACAATTTTTTGGTCCAAGAAACTGATTGGTTTCTATATAGTGTCATTGCGAATAAACAAGCATGCCGCCGTATTTTCCACCTGCTTAGTTGCGCATGCGTGCGCGCTAATTTATGAACCTCCAAGATAAAGAAAACCCAACGTGCATCTGTTATTCGAACCACCGCGTTCAAGTCTGCTCGAGATGCTGCGTCTGCTATCCGTAGAGTCTCAACAGTACAACTGTGTTAAGAGTGGCGAAAACATAAGCTCGCTTGCTTATGGGTTACTGTACTGGCCAGTACAGTAGCGACAGCAGCCGGAGGGAGGCCACAGTGGCAAAAGTCTTATGGCTTTGTTCGGTGCAGAAAACAAGTCAACTAGGCAGTTCATGGTTGTAACGTCATATTAAGACAGAGTAAAGACGGAAGAAGCTGACCAACATGAGCACTGTCTTTCATGTGTTTAATATTTGCGCTCTTTCAAAATGAATCCAATGCAACTACCCCAACTCTCGCTTTTGCTGCAGTTTATGCAACCACAGGCCGCTCTTATTTCTGTGCAAAAAAGCAAAACCAAAAAAGCAAAGGCAATGGGTGATCCTGCACGCGAACGCATGCGATATCGTTTTAAAATGCAGTGATAAATTTGCGGTAGTTTGCAGGAACCGATCGATATGGGGGGACATGCGTCAAAGAACAAAAAAGGTACGTCGTCTGGCTATTTAAAGTCCGTGTTTTGGCAGCTCACATTCTTCCGCATTGAAAACGCAGGCCTTGGTCACTAATGCAACGTGAAAGCAGCCAAGCGTCATTCATAAAATTCAAGGACTGCGGTAGCCGTGAAAGCAATGGATATTCGCCTTAGCACGTTGATCCCGCAAGTTCGTGCATGATGCAGCGGCGTTTTACTCACCTTCTGACTACCATGCAGTAGGCGAAGTGTCGCGCATCAAATATTGACACTCGATGTTCCGGATGGTGCTAAATGTGTTCGCCACTTACTTATCCACATAAATCTCATGTAGAACAGCACTGAAGCTTGGACGTTTCACGCACGCCTTGCAGCCAAAAAGGTAAACAGAAAGTCGCCTTGACACCTGCTACAGGAAGCAGGTGGCGCTTTGCGCAGTTTAGTGGCGCAGACTCCAACTTTCCCATGTAACATCCCAGACCCCCCAAATACAATGTATCACACTGTAAGGTAGCTGGTGCGCCATCACCTCGTGATGTCCATGAGGGTACGCGAATGAGGCGTAGGCGCCCTCCCAGAAGACGCAAGCATACACCTGGAGTCAATGTAGGCTACCTCAACCTACATGGTGCGAGAAGGATGTCAAAATGGGAGGAACTCTTTCAGACTATCCAGGCAGAAGACTTCACCTTATTTGCTGTAGCCGAAACACATCTCCGAGACCTTGAGGAGCCACCTCCAAACGCTGAATAGCATTGAGAGGGCTACAACAGAACGGTGGGATCCCGCAAAGGAGGAGGCGTGGGAATGCTGTGGCGCAGCATTACCACTTGGACCAGGCTGCAGTGTCCCTGCAATGAACACATGTGGATTTCTTGTGAACTTCTACGTATGCCGGTGCTTGTTGGGGTGGTGTACCTCAGCGTCGCACGCGCTGAAGATACTGGGAACTGCCGCACTATCGAATGTATTAAAAAAGATGTGATCCGATAGGACAAATGAAAGCAAGTACTCCTGATGTGGGTTCTAATGGACATATTCAACCTCTTGATGGGTACCAGGATGTCAACGGATTCCTTCTAGTACAATTGGCAGAAGCATTGGCATTCGAAGTGACCAATCTCTGCTGACGCGACGGCGAGGGTATGGTCACGTGGTGTGCGCGCAACAGTCAGTCATGTATTGACTATGCCCTTGTGTCATGCAGACTGACAATGCACATCGCCCGAGTACATGTTGATGAGGCAAGCCAATACAGTGTGGGGAGTGACCACAACAGGATAAAGCTGAATTTTGCAGTTCTCACCCTATCATAGAGCCCAGCGCCAACACTGCAGCCCAGCAAGCTGGCTCTTACCAGTAGAAGCCTATGACACAATGGCTGAGGCATTTGAGGCGAGCGATATACACAATAATACAAATGGCCCAGTCACGTATGATGCACTCATCAAAGAACTGAAAGACATAATGAGCAGGCATGAGATTCGTGTAAACTCTCGCAAAGATGTTCAGTGTAAACCCTGGTGGGACACCGAGGTGAAAGACGCGTTGAAAGCCCGACAGCAGCAAATCGAGAGCACCGGAGCGCCATTCAGAACTTCCCAGCTGAAGATTGCGAGCAGGCGTGGCACAAGTACCTGGGGCTGAAGTGGCACGTGCAACAACTATGCAACGCGAGATTGCGGAAAGCGACCACAACAAAATCAAGGAGCTCACAACACCAAGTCGTAGTAGAATGAAGAATTTTTAGAGATATGTATCAACATTGGACAGAAAAAGCCCCTCACGACCAACCCTCCGAGACGAGGTGATTGGAGAACATTTCTCCGATGTCAAAAAGCAGGTAACTGAGTAATTTGGGTGCACGTTAAAGGCCCCAGGTGGTCTAAATTTCCGGAGCCCTCCACTACGGCGTCTCTCATAATTATATGGTAAATTTGCTACGTTAAACTCCACATATCAATCAATCAATTCGATAACTGAGTACATCCAGAACGTTTTCGGAGCCCCGGCTTCGGTCACAGCCGCAGAGACCGAAGTTCATATACCACCAGCCTCAGGGAATGCACAGGAGACAGACCATGAATGGAAAGTCGCGCGAGTAGCGCTAGAACGTGCCCTAGCGCGAGAAGCATCACAGGCGGCAGCACATGGACTGGATGATATACCCGCATTTTGGGTAAAGCGCCTGGAAAAGATAGCGAGGGAACATCTTGCTTCTATCTTCACGGGTGCTATTATAGACGGAAAGCCCTTCCCCGAAGACTGGTTGCGAAGCCGCGTATGTCTAGTCCCCCCCAAAAAAAGAAACTGACAGCAGTTTCCTCAGTAGCTACAGGCCCATAGCTGTGACTAGTGGGCTATACAGGCTATTTGCACAAGTAGTTAAAGCACGGATGAGTAGATGGGCTGAAAGTAGCGGACACCTCCAAAACTCCAAAATGGCTTCCACACAGACGGACGCCTGGAGGACAATCTTTTCGTGGTTACCCAATGCATTGAGTTGCGCGTAAACAATCCCGCCATCTACTCTCATGCTTCCTAGATGTTTCGAAGGCGCACGACCGTGTTCCACACGACCTAATGCTACAGCGCATGACCCAGCTGGACATGCCAGAAAAATGAATAGACCTTCTGCGTCTTTATGCCGATTGCTCTGTGGTGGCACGCTGAGCAGATACGGCATCTTAGCCAGTTACGGTCAACAGAAAACTAAAGCAGTGGTGCCCACTTTCGCCACTGCTCTACATGCTATATGCATCAGGTTTAGAAAGTGCGCTCATCCAGACAAATATCGGTTTCCAGATGAAATTCCTGTCGAAGGGCAGCCGAAAGTATGTACACTGCCAGGGCTGGTTTTTGCAGATGATATTGTTCTTATTGCAGAAGACCGACATTAGCTACAACAGCTGGTGATAATATCAGCTCTCCATTTGGCAGACCTAGGCCTTCGGTTGAACCCTCGGAAGCCGGCTGTTGTCCAATTTTCTGGAGATGTGGACACAAACCTCCCGTTAGAACTTCCTAATGAAGACATGTTGCCTTTCTCAACAGAATACTGGTATCTGGAGGTGACGATAGGCACGGAAAAAGACACATTCTTGGGGCACGAGGATCGATTGCGGCTGACCTCCCAGCATTCGAGCTGCATTCTGCGCCGGAGAAGCCTCCGGGGCTGCAACAGATATGTATTGGTGCGAGGTCTGTGGAAATAGATCCATGTACCATGTCCGACCTTTGCAAACGCCTGTCCAGCAAGACCGGTGAGTAGCTGGAGCGAGGCCAAAGGGAGGTGGGCGTCTTGGCATTGGGCTGCCATGGAAGGGTTGCAGTGGAGGCCATCCTGGGGGACATGGGTTGGTCTACGTACGAGGCGCGGGAAGCCACGGCCAAGATCAATTATGAAGGATGCCTACGCTTCATGAACGATCAGCGGTGGGCTCGTCGTATGTTCCGCTACCTGCACTTCGTGGGACTCAGGGAACAGTGGTCGAACAGAGTCTACACTCTTCAACGCAAATACGACATGTTAGACCTCTCAACAATCGAGACCACGGAGCACAAGTTTTCCGCCGCAGTCCGGAGACGGACACGCAAAGTGGAGAATGCGCTATGGGAAACATCGATGCAGCAGAAGAGTACACTTCAGCTGTATCGTGTATGATAATAGTGGTGGAAGTGGACTACTGTTCGAAGCGCGCGTGGGAGCGCTTCGCACGCTCACATACCGTAGCCACTTCGACCCAAACATTTCATTTCATTTCATTTATTTACTCTCAAGGCCGAAGCATTACAGAGAGGAGCGGGTATACATCGTACAGAAAATCAGGAAATACAGCAAAACAAAATTATATGCGCACAATGGCGGTCTGAAAACCATAAAAGAAAAGAAAGACTGCGTGATGTGAAGAAGAGGCAGGGTGGTTGTAACAACAATGTTCAACATGGTTGCGTCTTTGAATGACACGCGCACACAAAAAACTAACAAGAGAAAACACAGCGTGGCGAATTACGCGAAATGGTTAGAGAGGGCGTTTTTAAACAAAGTGAGGTCAGTGATAGCAGCGATAGGGGCGGGAACGTGGTTCCACTCATTTGCAGTTTTCGGGATGAATGATTCAGAATATAAATTCGTGCGGGCGCTAGGAACGCCCACCTTAAACTGATGATTGTTGCGTGAGGAAACGTACGATGGGGGCTGGAAAAGAGTGTTGCTAAAAGACGGAATACAATGAAAGATCTTATGGAACAGGCAAAGGCGAGATATTTTACGCCGCAGTGAGAGAGTGGGTAAGTGAAGATTGGCTTTCATCGAGGTAACACTGGACGTGCGATGGTAGTTTTACATGACGAAACGTGCCGAGCGATTTTGAACCGCCTCGATGCTGTCAGCGAGGTAATTGGTATGTGGATCCCAGACTGATGACGCGTACTCGAGTTTGGGTCGGACTAATGTTTGATAAAGCAGAAGTTTAAGGTTAGTCGGAGCTAAAGAAAAGTTTCTGCGCAGATAACCTAACGTGCGATTCGCATTGTTTGTAATATAATCGACATGCGTGTTCCAAGAGAGATTGTTAGAAATATATACTCCTAAGTACTTGTAGGACGAAACCAGATCGAGATTGCTGTAGTTAAGTGTGTAGTCGCACGGTACATTATGAGAAATACAACGGGAAATTCGCGTAGCCTTGCATTTAGTAACGTTTAGCTTCATTAACCATGCGTCGCACCATGATGAAATGTGATCCAGGTCTGTTTGAACGGCAAGATTATCTGCGTTAGTCCGGATTTCACGGTAAATTACACAGTCATCGGCAAATAGTTTGATGGATGATGAAATGTCTTTAGGTAAGTCGTTGATGTAGATAAGAAATAGTAGGGGACCAAGAACTGAACCTTGCGGAACGCCGGACGTTACAGGGCTAGTCGGGGAACAATGGTCGTTAGCAGTTACAAACTGGGTGCGGTTAAATAAGAAACATTCAATCCACTTTAAGACATTAGCATCAATATTTAGCGCGTTTAGTTTCAGAAGAAGTAACTTGTGGCAGACGGTATCAAAGGCTTTTGAAAAATCTATGAAGACACAATCAACAGTAGATGAACGATCAGCAGCAGAGAATAAATCGTTAGTGAAGGCCAGAAGCTGTGTCTCACATGAATAATATTTCCTAAACCCGTGTTGGTGAATGCTAAAGAAGGCGTTACTTTCAAAATAACTCACGACATGGGTGTAAATTACATGTTCGAGAAGTTTGCATGGTACACTGGTTAGTGAAATGGGGCGATAGTTCCCGGGACTATGAGCGTTTCCTGATTTAAACAAGGGAGCCACCTTCCCCACCTTCCAGTCCTCTGGGAGAACACCTTCTTCTAATGACTGATCAAAAAGTCTCGACAGAATAATTGAGGAATGAAAGCCAGTGTTTTTCAAAAATTTAGAAGAAATGCCATCGACGCCTGGTGACGACGAAATTTTTAAATTTTGGATCAACTTGCCTATGCCGGCCCTGTCAACGTGTACAGAATTCATCACAATGAAATCGCGAGCTTGAACACCTGGAAGGACGGCAGGAGTAGTGTTCGTAAAGAATGAAGAAAATGCATAGTTAAGGGTGATACAAACGTTCTCACTGGAAATTACTTCGTCCGTGTCAGTGGTAAGTTCAATCTGTTTCCTATCGCCCCCATTAACGACCTGCCAAAATTTGTGGGGATTGTTTTGCAGAATTAACGGTAGCGTTTGCTGAAGAAAGGACTCCTTTGCCGCGGATAAAGCACGCCCGTATTCATCGGCTACCTTTTGTAAACCTTCCATCTTTCAGATAAACTAGAACGCTTGGCTTGGCGGTAAACGCGCTTCTTTTTATTAGACAGGCGTTTCAATGTTGGCGTGAACCACGGTGATTGACTGTTACATGCGATTTCGCGTAGTGGTATGTACTTGTTAACGAGTTCGGCAACTTTATTTTTAAACAGCATCCAGTTATCGTTGACAGATCTTTGGTTGAAGTCTTCTAGAAAAACGGAGGTGAAATGTTCAAGTTCGGTATTAATGGTTCCATAATCAGCTCTACTGTAGTCCCTGAATCGCTTTTTACTTTTTTGTTTACGGGGCGATGCGCAGGGGAGGTTGAAAACGATTGCTTCGTGATCACTGAGGCCTGGCAAAACAGAAAGCGATTGCACGAGATCGGGGTGAGAAGTCAGAACTAAGTCTAAAGTTGAAGCACTTGAATGTGTAATGCGAGTTGGGCACATAACCAGCTGCGTTAAATTGAATTGCACGCATGTGTAAAGGAAGCAGGCGCTTTCAGAGAAGCCAGAGCCAGGCGATAAACGGGAGTTGTTCCACGAAATATCAGGAAAGTTAAAATCACCTAGGATTAAAATTGGTGTGGCAGGGAACCTCACGTGCAAGTCACTCAAGACGTCATGAAAATCATTGGAAAAACCAGATGGCGCATTCGGAGGGCGATAGCAGGCACAAACAATGACATCTTTGTGACTTATGCGGATTCGAACGCACACCAATTCAAGGGAACATACAATGGGAATTTTAAAAGACACGAATTCCTCTGAAACAGCGATCAAGACACCGCCACCAGAACGCGAGCCACGGTCACACCTAAAAAAGGAAAATTTTTTGTCGCACTGCAGGATCTCACGGTTTTCAACTTTTGACGACAGCCAGGTTTTGGTCAAAACTATCACATCGGAAAGGCACGTGTTTACTAACGAAGACAAGGCATCACGCTTGTATATAACACTTCTGATATTAGAAAGCAAAAAACAACAGTCAGGGTTAGAGGTATTACAACTTGTGTTAGCATCTAGCTACAGTGGAGAAGATGGGCCTCTGACGACAGGATCATCGCGATTAGAAGGATTTGAGGGGTCACGCGAGTCCGTTTCTATTTCGCACACGCGATCTGAAGATGCGCAGTAGGTGTATATTTTATTGCCAATGACCACTTTATTGTATTTAAGAGAAAATTTGTGACCAGTCGACTTGGCGAAGTCGATTAGTTTTTTCCGGGTGGCGCGTGTAGCCTTGCAGAAATCCTCACAGATTGATGTGTTTGTGTCACGAAACTTAGACTTCTGAGACAAAACACTATCTTTAGTTTTGGAAGAAGTGAAACGTGCTATCACGGGCCTAGTTTTATGCCGCGAAAACGTTCCTAGCCTGTGAGCACGCACGATAGCATCGTCAGGTAGCTGCAAGTTTAACGTAGAGGTAAGAATCAATCGGACCTTTTCTTCAGAATCGGCCCAAGTTTCTGACGCTGAATCTTCAATTCCGTAGAAAATCAGGTTCTCACGACGAGACTTATCCTCGAACTCATCCAGACGCGCTCGGAGCGAAGCCTGTTCACTTCGAACGGCAGTGGCTATCATTTCCTGCACGTGAGAGCCGTCTAGAAATTCTTCAAACGAATCGACTCATTTTTCTAGATCAGTTAGCCGAGTGGTCAAATCCACTCGACCCTATACAGAGCGTGCGGAGTGGAACAGGAGACAGGTGAGCACTTTGTGCTACAATGCCAAAAATCTCACCCTGCCCGCCAGAGGCCACTACATTATCTCAGGTGCTGGCCTTGGCGGACAGGAATGCAAAAGCAGTTTCCACCACACAAAAACAAGACTTCAACAGTGGTGGAAGTGGTGCCAAAGTGAATTCCTCTTTGTCCTTTTGATCTTTTTTGTTTGTTCTTTTCATTATATACCTAGGCTGGAACACAACATGTATGTGTTCCCCCGTTACAAAGGGCAAAGCCACATATCATTATCAATCATCATCAAGACTACGAGAGAGGAAGCGAGCAAAACAATAATCGATGGTGAAGTCCCCGATGGATGGAAACTTAGCAGGATGAGCATGACCTATAAAGGAAAGGGAGACAAATCTGACATAAATAACTACCATCCTATAACAGGGACATCGGTGGTCGGCAGGCTGGCAATGCAGATTTTAAAGGAAAGACTGCAGGCATGGATAGAGGATGAGGGGGTGCTGGGAGAACTGCAGAATGATTTCGAAAACACAGGAGGTTGGAAGACAATCTGTACTCACTGACGCAGTGCATCAAAATTGCAGGAAAGGAGCACAGACCCCTGTGGCTAGCATTTTTGGGTGTCAAGGGAACGCACGATAACGTGGTTCAAGAGGACTTGTGTGAAATACTGAACACACTAGGAGTAGAAGATGGTGTCACTAAATTTTTAAAGGATATCTATCAAAGCAACAAGGTAGTTTTAAAGTGGAAATAACCGGTATCCACGCCCACAGAGGTAAAACGGGGCCTTAGGCAGGGTTGTCCTCTGTCACCCTTGTTATTCATGATGTACCTACAAGGATTAGAGGCCAAATTAGAAGGAAGTGGACTTGGCTTCAACCTCTCTTTCGTCAAACAAGGAAAACTCATTGAACAGGCACGACTAGCATGAATGTACGCAGATGATATAGTGCTAATGGCTGATAACAAAGAAGCTTTGCAAAGATTGATGGACATCTGCGGTAATGAGGGAGATAAATTAGATTTCAGATTCAGTAAGGAAAAATCATCAGTCATGATTTCAAATGATAATGAAGGTAGTGAGCTGAGGATACAGGAGGTCACGCTAGAGATAACAGATAAATACAAATATCTGGACGTCTGGATAAGCAATGGAACCGAGTACCTAAGGGAACACGAAACATACGTGACAACTAAAGGTAAGAGGAATGCAGCAGTTATAAAAACTAGGGCACTGTGGAATTGAAATAGGTATGATGTTGTGAGAGGAATATGGATAGGGGTCATGGTTCCTGGGCTGACGTTCGGCAATGCGGTCTTGTGCATGAGATCAGGAGTTCAAGCAAGATTAGAAATCAAGCAACGTGGAATAGGTAGGCTTGCTTTAGGAGCTCACCGGAATACACGAAATCAGGGAGTACAAGGTGATATGGGATGGACATCATTTGAGGGCAGGGAAGCCAGCAGCAAGATAAAATTTGAGAAGCGATTGAGAGAAATGGGTGAGGAGCGTTGGGCTAGGAAGGTTTTCAGCTACTTGTGCATGAAGAATGTCGATACAAAATGGAGGAAGCGAACCAAATGGTTGGCGGGTGACTACTCAGAAAACATCAGGTGGCCAAACCAAAAAGAACTATCGGTTAAGAAGAAAGTGAAGGAAACGGAGACTGACATGTGGAGAATAGGCATGATTATCAAGTCCGCACTAGAGATCTATCAAACTTTTAAGCAGGAACAACAGTACTGAAAGTTGGGCGAGTTGGTACTCATTCATGACTTCTTTGCGCAAACACGTACACGGACACAAGGAAAAGAGGCAAACAACACGGGCGCAAACTCACAACTGGTTTATTTTGAACAACGAACTGTACTTATATCTTCACGTAGCCCACACGCCCCCCCCCCCCCCCCCCATCGGTGGATCCAGGAACAAACGAGATAACCCAAAGCAAGCTTATTCAGCGCTACGTCATGATAAGAACCACGAAAAAACGGCAAAAAATTGAAGAGTTCACGCATCTGCAGACGGATTGTAGCACGTGCCTTTCAAAAAGTGAAATTCTTTATCGGACAAGGTGACGGAAGCTTGGCTAACACATTTTTCTCCCATGTTTCTAATACGGAATGCTTCAATCAACTCCCTGTTAATTTTTCTCTTGTGAGTTGACAAAATCTTTGTGTCTGTAAAAATTGGTACGCACCCACAAGACTTGCAGTGATCCACCAGATGTGTTCTTCCTGAACTACGTAATGCCGAGTCATGCTCCCTCAACCGTGTGTTTATACACCTTCCAGATTGCCCGACATAAGATCTGCCACAGCTGAACGGAACCTGGTATACCACTGCTGTTCTGCAAGACCGGTAATGTTGGCTGTGTTTCATCTGGCAGCTGTTCTTACTCTGCGTAGTGCCGGACTCCACCATGTTCCGAAGTCGTGGACACAACTTAGACAGCTTGTTGGGTGCTGAAACAGCTTGTTGGGCTACGTGAAGATATAAGTACAGTTTGTTGTTCAAAATAAACCAGTTGTGAGTTTGCGCCCGTGTTGTTTGCCTCTTTTCCTTGTGTCCGTGTACGTGTTTGCGCAAAGAAGTCATGAATGTTTGAAGCAGGAAATTGCCAAGGAAAGGATCTATGATAATACTCGCTGTAGTTCTGTACTGTTTGAGGCTAGGGCAGGAAAATTGTGAACCAAGACATATCGGGCCAAATACGAAGGGGTAGACACGGTATGTAGTGCATGTGGAGAGGAGTAGACAACCGCCGAACACTCGATAATATTCTGTAAATTAAGAGCTTCCCCCTATAGTTCAGGATGATGGCACACAGTTTTTCAAAGCACTGGGGTTAAGAGACAGGGAGGGCAAAATAGACTTTAAGCGGGTAAAATTAACTTGAAGGAGGTTATCTGATTGAGACCTAAAGTCAAGGCACGAGTGAAAATAAACCATTTACTGCAAAGTACCAGTCCTATACTTCACTATTTAAAGGGAAAAAGAGATAAATGTAGTTGCTGGTTTCCTAAGTATTACGGCTAGGTAGCGTTAGCCACCGCCCGATTTAAAGGGTACAGCCACATCCATCCATCCATCCATCCATCCATCCATCCATCCATCCATCCATCCATCCATCCATCCATCCATCCATCCATCCATCCATCCATCCATCCATTCATCCATCCATCCATCCATCCATCCATCCATCCATCCATCCATCCATCCATCCATCCATCCATCCATCCATCCATCCATCCATCCATCCATCCATCCATCCATCCATCCATCCATCCATCCATCCATCCATCCATCCATCCAAGAAACTGATCTGCAGGCAGCGAGAGTGTCGATGTGGCGCCTTGAACGCTGGAGGGCAGTGGTTGTGGCACAGCGGTCGAGAACACAAGGTGGCACAGTGTAACGACTAGATAGAGGCAGTGCAGTGCCAAAGCGCTATTGTGTTAGCAAACACAAACTGAGCATGCCCTTGTG
The DNA here is from genome assembly GCF_043290135.1 of Rhipicephalus microplus. Lineage (NCBI taxonomy): Eukaryota > Metazoa > Arthropoda > Arachnida > Ixodida > Ixodidae > Rhipicephalus > Rhipicephalus microplus. Next base: position 131,327 of record NW_027464850.1, read on the forward strand.
CTTTCTTCCAATTTCCCCACCCCTCTCCATTTGTTCGGTTTTCTTCCCTATTGCTGGGCACGCTCATTGGGTTTTTTATTTTTTTACTCTTTTTTATTTTTTCTTGTTATTTTTCACATCTGTGTGCTAGAGTGTCTTTCCTTATTGTAAGTACACCCGCCCGTTAAAAAGGGGACAGCATCAAATCATCACCATCATCATCATTAACCGAAACTGACATTGCAATTTTATTAGCATCTTCGATATGCCTGTCATTTGCGTGCGCCAACCATAAATGCACGCAACAAACTTTTTCTGCATGAAAAAAAAAATGATTACTGCGTACCTAATCCTGGGCTATTCGGCTTAGCTGAAGGTGTGGAAGGAAAAAATTTTAGTCTCGATACTTTCATCCCTGCGGAGGTGTCATAACATTTTGATCTGTAGAAACGAGCCGTAGATGAATAAATAAGTAAATAAATGAAACAATCTTTTCAATTTGTTACGCCATGCTGGCTGTTTGGCAGTGAGGATTCGGTGCGAAATTCAAAGGTTTGCTCTTGAACCTTTTTTCTTCCTTTCATTAATCAACTTGTGACTGCATAAACAACTAAAAGGCTTCATTCCGATAATTTTCCCTCTTGTGAACCATTATCTGCTCTATACACATACCTTCTAACACATAACTGTCTTCCTTACACAAAACTGTCTAAGCTACTTCTCATCTCGTTGTCAAGTTATCACTTGACATGGTACTTCAATATAGTTCTAGGTTGAAGCTAGTGACCATGATAAGTTGATATAGTAACTTTGCGTGTCATCTGATGCTCGAGCACTCTTACTGTGAGCTATAGGTAAAGTGAATTCAACGCGAATAAAGTGTTTTTTTTCTGGTACCTTTTGGCGGTCCAAGTGTCTCCATCTCTCTTGTGTCCGACACGCCTTCTTGGATGCCTTCATCTAAATGGCACTACAACTGTGCACCTGCTTGAAGGCATATATTGGCTTGATAGAATATTTGAAACAAGAACAAATGAAAAAAGATGTTAATAATTGACGTATTGGTGTATCTTCCATGTGGTCACAGGTCCCTTTATACCACATGGCAGAATGCTGCATTTGCACTAAATGAGTTGAGAGACTTATGCATTATTGAAATTTTCTATACTTCTTTATTGCTTTATTCATATGAATAAATCTTGTTTGCACTTCAGAAACGTCTCAGCATAAAGGGCCAAGGTCATCCCTTATTTCCCAACGGGGCTGCTGTGATGCACTTGTAAAAAAATTCAGAACAAAGTATTACTGTAACATTGACTGAAACTGCAAGATACAAAAATAAAACTTAGCAGAAAGCTCAAAAAAGACATATTTATTTTAAGTTATTGTAGGCATAATAGGGAACATGCAGCTTCCCTAAGCCATGAAATTTCGTCCGGGGTTGTTTGTACTAACTTCTTCCTCCTTACCTTGTATCAAAACAATCTCACAACTGAGGGGCACCCAAACTTTATCGCATAAGTTATTTCGTGGCATCACTACGAATTTCCATTTCCTTTGGTTGCCAATTACATAACTCAGGAGAGAATTGATAATGAACTCCCACACTATGTATAAAAACAAAAGCTGACTGCAGATCAATAATGCAAAAGTAAAAGGTGGTGTAAAACTTTTCTTTGTTACCTTCAGCTGACATTACATTGGAAGCTCTTTGCAGATGCCGATGTCATGTTCAACTCTAGTACGCTCTTTACAGATAGAGGAGCGTATGCGAGTTAAAGGTGTTTGTTTTACCACTTATGAACTCGAAAGACACGATTATGCACGCTCCATGACATAAATGGTGACACTCAAGCACTTTGGAGATGGTCCTGGTCTGTGAACGTACTTGTGAAGCAATAATAAAAGTTTTGGTATACTACAGTGCAGAAAGACACAATGGACAAAACACAAATGACGAGAAAGAGCGCTGAACTTTCAACAATGTTTATTGCGAAATAGCACGTATATTTACACCACCCTGAGAAGACTGAGGACCTGGTGTAGCCCATGCACCTAAGTCACAATGCAAGGTACACATCATCGGTGAAGCAGCTTTGCCAGCCGGTCTAACCTGGGTTCTTTCCCTTGGACCAAAGTTCGCTGTGGCATTCAGGGAGTCGAGGCCAGCACGGCGTTCTTTTGTATGTAAGGTTTTGCATGAAGTCCCTGCCTATTAGGGCGCATGTTGTATTTCAGGAGGTGCGAACCTCCTTAACAGCTGCAAGAACTTAAAAGCCGGCCCAACCGTTAGACAAGCGGCTGCTTTTCTATGCGACCACTCCATTCACACTCTCATGGTCGATTAGACAGGTGGTTTCACGATTATACTGAGCAAAAATATTCTTAAATCAATGTTGAGACAAGCAATTTCTGCAGTCGGTTCCCACTCCGATGTTTCACTGAGTAAACAGAAGTCTAATGCAAAAAGTGAGAGAAGCTGAACCTTTTTGATCTGGTTAAAGCGATCGATAAGAGCAAGAACAATTTTTCAAATGTCTTTTTAGTGCGAAAATTCACAAGGTCGACGTACCTTTTTGGACCATTGTCTATTAATCAACGTAATCCCAAGCTTTTAGTGATTGATTACCCTTTTATTGACACTAAATATAACCAGGCTTTAGACGTCTTTGACACTGTCACTGAGATGTGCTGTCAGGATTTATCAATTTATATCGAAGATCTTTTTTATTCCTTGCATCATAACCTAATCCTTGCGTGTGTTCAGCATTCTATTGACAAACACAGTTCCGTTGCTTTCCGAAACTCTGTAGGGATTTCTGATGGTGATTTCTTAGAATATTTAAGCTTTTATTAACCGTCTACCTACACAAAGTTTCAAAGGATCCCGCACCTGCGGAAGCAAGGCGTATGCACTCGTTCTTGAATCGATAGGTTATTAGAGACCTAGTTCTTGCTCACTTCAATCGTCACATCAAGGATTTGCTCACCAATAAATGTTCTTAGCATATTCTTATATGTTTAATTGTTTTAATTTGTGATCCGTACGACCTAGAAATACAAAGCGAAGTGCTACTTTATGTGTTTTTTGGTGTGACGAGCCCATTTAGCTTAACTCATGAACTCCCAGCAAATGGCCAAATTAAATCTTTAGATATCCGGTTTCGCTTTTCATGTGTTAGCATCTGCTGGTGCTATGAACCATGTACTAAAAACCACTACTACCTTTCAAGTTCGCCCACTCTAAGCTCGGTAAACGAGCTATTGTCATGTTCCGCCTCAAAAATGCTCTGGAAAAATCATACCCACACAGTACTTCTGAAGCATTTGAGCATCAAGCTACAAGGCCGTCAGGTGCTGACACCTCGAGCCTCTCCACATTTCAGTTGCAGACAGCCTGCCCAAGAAAGTGTGCCACCTCCCAAAGAATTGTGAAGCCATCGCACAGCGCTGGCAGAAGGTAGCATTGAAACATTATATGCACAAGCTGTTGCCCAACTTGATAAAGGTGTCCCCATGGTAAGACATCAAACTCGAATTTTCAGTACCAAACAGGCTGTCAAAGCTCTGCAGATTGATCGACCTGGAGGCAAAGATGAAACAGCTCTGCGGCACAAAGCCTGCACAAAGCACAGGACGCCATTTGCTGGTTGTGCAGAAGGGGTAGAGTACAAATTCTTTTATTAAAGTGAGGTAATGTGTACGATGGCCAAACTAGGCGTTGCATAAACGATAGGCTAAGAGAGCATACAAACAATTTGAAGAAGGTGCATGACTGAAAATGTTTTGTAGGTTTCCTAGCTAGCCATTGCATAGCCTGCCGGAATTGCTCTCCCAATCAGCCGTCGTCATTTGTGTTATGTCTATTGTTAGTTTTCTACACTGTAGTGCACCAGAATAATATACCGACAAGCCCAAATCGCCGCTTTGATAATGAAAGGCTATATTGCAGTAGCTCTCCCATTTGCTTCTTGGTTGCAGTTTTGCAAAACAATAAAATACTGTATTCTTAATCTATTACAGCAGTTTACTTCAAGCGGTTTATTGAGTAGATTATATGGAAGAATGAGATTTAAGTTGACAGTAAACAAAACTTCCGAAGCAAAAGCTTGATAGTGTCTCTTGCAAGCTTAGGCGTAAAAGGACCAGGAGGGGATGCCACAGAAGTTAGCTGAAAAAGCTTGCATACCTTGGGCTGTACTAAGAATAGAGCGAACATATTTATAGCTGAAGTGTTTTTCAGAGCTAAGCTTTGCAAGATCCGTGGTTTTGGGGATGTCAGCTCGACTGAATAGTAGCTTGCTAATTCATCGCACGGCCCTTCTATCGCCCAGTATGCATTAGCATGAGAAACAGCCGACATGTTCATTCCATGGTACAGCAGTGTGTAGGGGGCACTAAATGATGACATGTTCTTCCATAATATCAGAGCTTCGAATTTTGGTGGGAAATCTGGGACATATATGTCGATGTATATTTTAAAAAAACTGACTTTGTTGCATAAAAGTAACGAAAATACGTACTGATTTCAACTTGAAACGCTCATCTATATGCCTGCAAATACGACAAATAGTGCAATGCATAATAAAGTTCGGCTTCGGTGCCATACACGTGCGCTGCGGAGAAGCACGTGGTAAAATTACTGGCATTTAATGGTTCCGTTTCACCAACATGTGCGTGCATTGCGGAGAAGCAGACGTCTAGAGTCATTACATTTACACCATTGTTGTTCTCTCAATCCCAAATGGGCAACGCGAAGCACAATTTAATTTTGGCATTCCAGCATATCAGAGTAATGAGAGGATGGCTCGGTGCAAGTTACACAGCTTTTCAGGAAGCTATCACAGGTGCCAAAGAATTCAGCACTATATATGGGAAGCATCTGGGAAAGTGTTCTCGAAGTCCGGCAGCAGAGCCCTATATTATCACGCTATCTGATGTTGACAGCTATTTTTACTATTACATGTGGGATAGCGGTCAACAGGGCAGAGTACAACTATAAATAATAGAGACGACTGCTTACCTGGCAAGGCAGCGCACTCCAGCCTGCGACGTTTGCCAATCGAGCAAGCACAGTCACCGCGATGTAAACAAAATCACCACGGGTATAGTGTACTAGAATAGGGGTAGTGTGTTCAGGCACCCTCTCACGCCATGCATCGCGTGAAGCGGCGCACGTGGACAAAAAACCGGTTCTCAAGGTGGCACTGCCCTAGCATGGACTGGCAGGATTGTCAGCTCCGGGCTGCTCTGCATTTTTGGGTGGTGTTCAGTGACATGTTGCTTGTGTTCGCACCCGCTTAACGAAAGTTTTTCTGGCAATGTTTTTGTTGGCCACGAGACAGTGAGGCGATGCCGAGTCATCGGTGGCAACGACACTGCTTTGTACCCAGTTGCAAAACGGTATACCTTTGGAAAAAAGGTGAGCAGCAGCCGTCGCTTTTCACTGCACCCAAAGACGAAGCATGGAGGAAGGTTTGGGAACAGAATTTACACGGAAGGATGAGACCTCGAACAAAAGCTCCTAGCTCTGTATGTGAGCTACACTTCGAGTCTTCATGTGTTCTCGGAGACTACGTGCACGCTATAAACGGCGAAAAAGTTCGCGTACCACGTAGGAGACCAGAGCTAACGCCTGACGCGTTGCCGATGTTACTGCCTGACGCTCCAAGCTACTAATTGAAGAAAGCGCCGTATCCAAGACCTGCGAGAAAGCGCTGGAACTCGGTGGTCCAATCTACCATCTCCAAGAAAACTTCATCACCCTGTGTTGACGGCGAGGCCACTGATTCGGTTCATCGATGGACCTTCCTGCAGACTACAATTCCAAGGGGGTGAACAGGGTCTGCAGCTTCGCTGCAACGCTTACTCAAGCTTTGTTTACCTTGAACTTATATGAGCTCGATCGCACCGCTTCTCATGTCAAAGAAAGCGGTAATTTACGTGCTGTCACGACTTCATTTTTTTCGTGAAGGGTATCAACCAGTCTTGAGAGGCAAAACGAAAAAAAAAAGCTGCATGCGAAAATCAGTCGGTGTCCATAAAGGTGCCACCGTGATGATAGCAAGCTCATGGCAAGTGACTTGATTCCCTATTTTCTAAGCTTCGTAGCTAATATACTGCGAAGTGAATTGAAAACATTAGTTTTCAGTGCCAATACACGCTTTGCAGCGCGCCGCCAAAATTGTGACAGATAGACTTTGTTTTATTTTGCAAGGTAGCGGGAAATATTTGCAACAAAAAACGACTGATACGCGCGTGCGGGCGTGAAGAGGGGCATCTCGAAAGCGACCGCAGCGCTGCCGCATCCGGATGAATTCTCGCTCGCTCTCCCGCGCGCCGATGCTGACACCTCCCTTCTAGCCACCATAGCCTAGGTTTGAAGGTCTCGTGGGAACCAACGTTTTTAGATATGCTGGTGGGAACACGGAGGAAGGAAAGGTAAGAGAGGCCCTGACGCCACTCGTTGTGAAGCCACGATAAAGCTGAAAGCCGACAATATCGACTGCGCAAATTCTCCTCTACTGTTTACATTCGAATGTAAAGCAGACGGCACAACTCTCTCTCCGGCTCGGAAAGCACGTAAGCTGCGCAGCGCGCGTGTCGTGACGATCCAAAACTAATGAAACGGGGCTCAACACTTTGGGCCAGCATGACACCTTCGACGAAATTATTTCGTCCGAGTATTACAGCGAGTAACAGCTCATCGACAACAAAGCAAGTACAAGAGAACGTGTGCTAGATGCACTGACAACGGCGAGTGTTTTCACGTTATTATTTGAGCAACTGTACAGACAACACGATCAGTCGTGCGCCTTCTACGGCTGCATTCGGCCTAGCGGCCGACGCAGCGCCCAGCCACTCTGTCCGTGTTCCGTGTGAAACTCACCGGCGTCAGTATTCTGCGGCCGTGGTGACTTTGAGCACGGTGCAAGTGACACTTGATAGCTGTTGCTGTTATGTTGAGATTATATGCAATACCGGAAGAGAGTGTACGAAGCGGAACAAAAATGTGTTTTAATACGCACATGCAAGTTGTTACTGTACACACACAACACGAAACTACGTATGTGCACATGGGCCTCAATGCGTCTTGCTTGGCTCAGCAGCGCCGTCCGTTGTCACAAGCAGGAGCACTGCCCAACCGTCACTTACCTGCGAAGTGTTCGTCATCGTTCCGCTTCGTCATGGTGCCCTACGCGATTTCGCTGGACATTAATTGCTTCATCCGCGTCATCCGCCGCACGACACATGCATATGCACTCGTTCTACGCACTGTTGAAACCCCGTGTTGAACAAAAGAATTTGTAAACGTTGATAAGAGTACAGTAACTGCCAGGAGACCACTGTGTAGCCAAAACGCGGCGCAGAGCACGGATATTGTCCACCACGGTTCAGCACGAGACCTCTGGAGGCACACATGCCGCCCCTACCCGCGTCCACTGGCTGCTAGACCAGCTCCACTGCGCAACACGTGACCATAACAACGCCACCATTGTGCCTAGTCAATATGGCCACTATGATGTATATTCCGCCACATTTTTCACGTATCGCGCCGGCTGGGAATGCCCTCTCCTACCTTTCCTTCCTACGTGCTGACACCACGAGACATTCAAACCTAGGCAATGCCCACAATGTTGCAAGCAAAAAATTGATGCACACTGTTGCCCACTAAATAGTAGCCCTCGTATTGCACATGCGCGAGAAATCTGGGGACGTTTGTGTCGTGTTGTTTACGTACAATCGAGAAAGAAGATAATTCGTGCATTTGTCCCTAGATTCGAAGGCGCTGGCGTGTTGTTGTCTCAAGCTCGCGCCCTGCTGTTCTCTGGCCTTGCTCGAGCGAAGTTTTTCTTACACCGTGCTTTGTCTCCGCGAATCGTACAGCTCTCTTGTAGACAAAGTAGCACGCAAATCACTGCCCCGGTCATTTCGTCCACACCGGGGTGACTGTAATTCTTGCTCAATCGACAGATGTAGTGAACTACAGCGTGCTGCCTTGCCACGAAAGGTAAGCAGTCAATTGTTTATTTATTTTTATTTAATTACAAAATACTGCAGGCCCATTTAAGGGTACCAGCAGGAGGGGCAAGATCATAGCATTGCACACAGGTGTAACACAGCAAGAACAAAAAAAGATACATCATATGCAAAAGATACAGAAAGAAATATCATAGGTCATTGTCTAATACGCTCAAGTGCCTCTACAGAGCCGGTTAACGATTGAGGTAGGCAGTTCCAGTCGTTTATGGTTCGAGGAAAGAACGAGTATTTGAAAATGTTTGTTCTGGCGAAACACGGTGTTAATGAACGAGTTTGTCGATGCCGGCTTTGTATTGTAGCAAGCGGTTTCAGAAACAAATCACGGTTTACTGACAACTTGTTGTTATTCAAAAGAAAAAGAAATTTAAGCCTGTGAGTTTTACGACGTTTTTCAAGTGTGGGTATACTGTCTTCTTTCATAAGGTTTGTGGGGGAATCAGTTCTTCGGTACTGGGAGTAAATAAAACGGACAGCTTTGCGTTGGATTAGTTCGAGAGCCTCAATGTTTCTTTTTGTGTATGGGTCCCAGAGAGTTGAGGCATATTCCAATGAGGAGCGTCTAACAGTCAAATAAGTTAGTTTCTTTACAGTAGAAGGAGCATTTTTTAGTTTGTGTCTCAAAAGACTGAGTTTACGGAAAGACGATGAGGAGGAGGGAAGAACTTTATTCAGAGTCCGGCGAGTAGATGGGGTGGGCGATTGGCCCCGCCTAGGTTACAGCCTGGAGTCCTAAAATCCTGGCGGCTTCCTCGGCCCGCTGGACGGCTGACATTTGGTTTTCGAGGATGGAGCTGAGCATTGCGGCTTCCCAGCGCGCACGAAGGCTGTCAGCAGAGGCCGCATACTTGTTATGAGTATTAATCTATTTACATTCCCATAACATTTGCTCCTGAGTGGCTCTGGAGCCACAACACTTGCACCTGTCCGTTTTGTATATATCAGGATATATAATAGGCAATAGTGCAAGATTCGGATACGTCCTAGTTTGTAACTGCCGCCATTCGACACACTGTCTTTTTGTTAATTTTGGGTGAGGGGGCGAGAATATGCCCCTCTGTAATCTAAAATGTTTTGTAATTTCATTGTATCTGGTCATTCTGTCTTCCCACTCCCACTCGTCTGCCACGCCGTAATCACCGGAGGAGGCTAGGGCGGCACTTGAGAGGGCAGTTCGGTCGGTGAGCCCTCGAGCTGCGTCATGTACAGCCCTGTTTTTGCTGTCCACCGCGATGGCATGAGCAGGTGTCCATATAATGTATGCATTTCTGGGGATTGTTCGACACCCTCCTTGTAGAATACGTAGTGCCTCCGGGGAGATGCGGCCGTTGGCAAAGTTTCTCACTGCCGTTTGAGAGTCACTGACTATCACGGTTGCGTTTGTCTGAGCTACAGCGAGCGCTATGGCTACCTCTTCCGCTGTCTCGGTACTTGTGGTGCGCATCGTCGCGCATGTCGTACAGCGTTTGTTGCTATCGATTACGGCTGCTTTAAACCCTCGTCTGCATTTGTATCGAGCAGTGTCTACGAAAACTGTGTCCTTGTCATTACCAAACTATTTTTGTATTTGTTTTGCTCGTGTCTCTCGTCTGGCCTTATTGTGTTCGGGGTGCATGCTTTTTGGCAAGGGTGGTATCATCATTGTTTCCCTGGTCTCTTTTGGGATGTCCTCCTTGACGCCGTGTTGCGTGTGATACGTTATGCCTAGTCGCTCTATAATATGTATTCCTGCTCGTGTCTCAGAGAGACGTTCATATTACGCCGTACACTGCGCCTCAATAAGCTCATCTATGGTATTGTGCAGGCCTAGCTGTAACAGTTTGTCAGTTCTTGTGCTAATCGGTAGGCCTATAGCTAGTTTGAATATTTTTCGAATGAAGCAGTCTAGCTTGATCTTTTCCGCGACTTGCCATTTTAAGTACGGTGCTACGTATACTATTCTGCTTATCACGAATGCCTGTATCAACCTTATCGTGTTTTCTTCCATCATGCCACTGTGCTTAGTTGCTATCCTTTTTATGAGTCTCATTATTTGGGCTACAGTTGCATCCAGTCGCCTGAGGATTTCCCCATTGATGCCCTTGGCTTCGATGAGCAGACACAGTACCCTGATTCTGTCGACTATGGGTATGGTTTTTCCATCCATGTGTTCAGTCCATTGTGTCTTTCTACACTGTAGTGCACCAAAACTCCTATCATTGTTTCACGAGTACATTCAAAGACCAAAACCATCGCCAAAGTCTTTGACTCTCCCCATTTTTGTTATGAAGGTGCATAATCATCTCTTTCGAGTTGACGTGTGGTAAAACAAACATTTTTAACTCTCACACGCCCTTCTGTGATCAGCATCTGCAAAGAGCTTCAAAGTTCATGTTAGCTGAACGTAACAAAGAAAAGTTTTATCAGTACCTTTTACTTTCTATTTGTTGGTCTGCATTTACTAGTCAGTTTTTTCTCTTGTTTATAAAAAGAGTGTGCTCACTATCACTTCTTCACATGAGTGATGTACTTGATGACTAAAGGACATTCACAGTAATACCATGAAAGAACATATGTGATAAAGTCTGTGTGCCCCTGTGTGGTGAGATTGTTGTTATGCGAGGTGAGAGGAAAAAGGGAGTAGAAACTACTCTGGGCAAATTGTTATAGCTTGAGAAAGCTGTATGTGTCGCAATTATGTCTACTTTATCTCAGAATAACGATACGCCAATAAAGCTTTCTCCTAAGGTTTGTTTTTGCATCTTGCAGTTTCATTGAATGTTACAATTGTATCGTGCTCTCAAAATTTTCCCTCCTCTTCTTTTTTATTTTTAAGTACACCACAGCACCCCATCGAATGATAAGAGGGATGACCTTGGCCCTCCATGCTGCAAGTTTTTCTGTAGTGCAAACAAGATTCATTCACATGGATGAGACAATAAAAAAAGGTATAGCGAATTTCAACAATGCACCGGTGTCTATACTCATTTACTGAAAAAGCAGCATTCTGCCATGAGGTCTAAAGTGAACTGTGACCAACAATACGTCAACTCTTCCACTTCTTCATTTGTTTTTGTTTCAAATATTCTATCAAGCCGATATATGCTTCCAAGTTGGTGTATGTTCTTAGCCCCGACTAGATGAAGGCATCCGATGAGGCTTGTCCAACATAAGAGAGATGGAGCACTTGAACTGCAAAAGGCTGTCAAAAAGAAAACAGTTTATTTACATTGAATGTGCGTTTCATATAGCCCACTGTAACAGTGCTCAGACGTCAAAGTGACAGGAAAAGTCATTAATATATTAACTTCTCATGGTCACGAGCTTCAACCTGGAACTAGATAGAAGTACGATGTCTAAATATGAGTTGACCACCTGACGACAAGTGGCTTGACCAATTATGTGTGAGAAAACTGTACAGAACAGATAAACTTGATTGCAGTATGAGTGACATGGCAGGGGAGGGGAGGAGCCTTAATCGAGGGCCCCACTGGCCTTATCTGCCCGTTCAACACTTGCGCCTACCTTTTCTCCAACGTGTGTGTGAAGGTCGTTTCTGTGTGTGTCAAGTGTGGGGGATGCTTTGAGCAGCCCCAGCAAATGTAATAGAGTGTAAGACTTCCTCTGCAGTAGCAGAAGGAATTCAGATAGCACGTACAGAACATGGCGCGTAATTTTTTTAATGGGATAAACTCCAGTTTGAAATTTACTCCTGTTGATGACCTCCTCTTCTGTTAGGTATTTGTGGAGAAAGGCGTACACTTAGAGGGTAAAACACTGATGGGCAAGCAGGCCCTTCGAAAATGTTGGGTTGTGGCGGCTGCATTTCCGATGGAGGCGGAAATGTTGTGGGCCCGTGTACTCAGATTTGGGTGCACGTTAAAGAACCCCAGGTGGTCAAAATTTCCGGAGCCCTCCACTACGGCGTCTCTCATAATCATATGGTGGTTTTGGAACGTGAAACCCCACAAATCAATCAAATAAATCAATCAAATGTTGGGTTGCGATTACTTTGAAGTGTAGAGACTAGATAATCTGCTGAGGTGGCCATTGTCGCTGCTCAGAAAATTTGCGCGTGACCCACATCATCCACCCTCTTTTGTAGTGCCATTTGGTATGTAAGAACCATACTGACCGCTGAGTTCTTTGCTCCATGTATGCATGTATGCGCAATGTATGTGTAGTGTCCAGCTTTATCAACTAATGCTATAGGGCTATATTATTAGAGTGATTAAAAACCGATCTCTGTGACTTAAAAAGGAAATCACAGCTTTTTACTCAGTTACACCTGGGAAAACTTCAAAAAACTTCATTTTCTTTATTCTGCCTAGGCCTTTGGTTTAACTTTTGATCGTACGGTGCGCACGCCTTCTTATTGACGTATAGGCAGTGTAAGAGCACCATTAACTTTTACCACATTAGGTCTCCTTTCAGATTGCATGAACACGATTATGTAAATTTATACAAAATGTATTTATGTGGCTGTCTTTCAACCATACCATATGTAAATGAATGAAACCTGCTTTTGGTTATCTCAGGGCGTGTACAAATGCCTGGAGCAATTAAAAACAGTTGAAGTTGTACAGTAGTTTTGCATGGCCCTTCAACTTCCTACATTTGTTTTTGTTCCCAGAAAAAACTTCAATTATTTGGCATATAATTTCTGATATGGACTAGAGCAGCTGTTGTGTAAATGTAATTGTTTGTCAGGTTACTTTGAGAGCACAGGCCGTGCTCCTGTGATGGCTCCCACCCAGTGTTTAACCTTGTTTGTCTCCAGCTATTTGTTTCATTTCTTCATCTGGTCCACTTACCACTTTTCTCTGGGTGATTTGACTCCACCTCAACCTGTTCTGTTATTTTTTACTCTTCTATATCAAACTCTTTCATCAAAGTAGCTCACGAAGTTAAATCACACATCTTCCAGCTCAAACAGTATCCACCGTTTTTATGCAGCCAAAGGTTTAATAAAATGCTGTGTGTGAGCCAAATACTAATTTTGCATTCTTAATTTGTAAATAACCATGTTTCCAAACGATGTTGGTTTGGAAGCGTGGTTATTGCAAAAAGATGGGCAGTGTTTTACATCCTTAAGGAACCTTCAGTAGCGCCTTGAAAGTCTATTGTATTTTGGCTTGAAACTTCTACTGACCCTGCTACCTTTCAACCCTAAATCAAACTAATGAACAGTTCTTGTGATTAATATTTATGAGAATAAACGCGATAAGGTTTTTACCTACATTTTAGTGTGTGAAAAGATAGCCTTTATTTGTGCAGGTGCCCATGCTGCAAGTTCTCCAAATTGCACAAGCACAGACACCCAGCATGTACATGCACTCTATTCTATTGTGTAAGAATCCTTTGAGGCTGGGTGTTCTAAACGTTTTAGTCTAATTGTGTAGACTGTGTTTATTGTGCAAAAATAAAGCAGTATTTATAACTAAAGTTGTGACTGTCTCTAATAGATTACTTCACCTTTCACACGGTGCAATTATTAGCTTAAAAGTTATTTGAACTACGGAACGAAAAGGATGCGCTGACCAGTTGAAACAAAGTGTTTATGATGTTTTCGCATTCAGAACAGAAGCCTTATAGACAATGAATACATAACCAAAACTGGTTCATTTGGTTCAAGAGATGAAGTATCATGAACATTTTGTTTGAAATAGTCTCCGTCTCTCACTTTCTATTCGAGTGCACCACGGGATACTGTCGTGATCTAAACTTCAAACCTTATTTAACTTACAAAGTCAATGCTCGGTCAACTGCAGCAATTTTTGTTGACAATTGCGTAAAAGACTAGGAGTAGCACAATCAACATTAAGATCTATTCCCTGTGTTCGAATAAAGGAAAAGGTCGACAAGGGCCTTACCATGAGGACAGTGGCTCATTCTTTTTATTACAATGCATTTTTCTCAATAAAGCTTTGAAATACAGTCTCTGTGATACGGCACAGAAAGCTAGAGCTATATGCTGAGCATGGTAGCTTGTAATGTTTTAATTGTCACAATCTTTCAAGAGTGGGAAAATTATCTCAATGGGGTCTTTTATCTCTATTTGCAATCGCAAGTTGATTAAAAAAATGGAGAAAAAGGTTCAAGAGCAAACTTTTGAACTTCGCGCCGAATACCCACTGCCCAACTGTCAACATGAGGTTGCCTATTCCAGCTGTGATGACGTATATTTGAGCAGAGAGGTCACAACGAGGTTGCAACAAAAAATGGCTGTACGGCAAGTCTGGCAAAGGCGGCACAGGCTTTCAAACAATCAGAGCACGGGACTTTTTGTTTTCTTCCGAAGGCGCGTACGCGTTGGTGCGTATGCTCAACTAGTCTCAGCGTAGCGTGTCAGATGATCGACACCGACAATAATCCACCGGTTTCCAGAACCACTAAATGGGAGGGGTTCATAGAGGTCAATACCCATGCGGTCGAATGGGCGGGCCGGGCACGGGAGCGGCTGTAACATACCAGTAAGCTGCCGCGGAGGTGTCTTGTTCTGTTGGCAAGTGGTGCAAGACTGAACGTATTTCCGCACAAAGGGATACATTCCTCGCCAGTAATATTGTTGGCGCAGCTTTTCGTAGGTTTTAAGAACCCCTGCGTGAGCACTTTGGGGATCTGCATGGAAATTCGTGCAGATGTCAGAGCGCATATGAGTTGCGACAGCAAGGATCCACTTCCGACTACCAGGCATGTAGTTGCCGTGGTACAGAATGTTCTCTCGTAAGGAAAAGTGGGCTGCTTGCCGGCATAGCGTTCTCGTGGAAGAGACAGCAGACGGATCGGTAAGATAGTCGACTAACAAGGCAAGGTATGGTGTCACAAACCGAGCGCCCAAAAGAGCGCGCCGCCAAATTCTCGCGACGAAGCGCCGAGAGGTCAACGATAAAAAAAACAGCATCCAAAGACTCCCTGGGCGCGCGACCCTCTCCCCTCGGAAGCGTAGGTTCGCCAACGAACCTCCTCACGTCGGCGGCCGAGCAAGCCCTGGAATTTTCTCGATGGAAAGGGGCGTGGTGATGCCGGGTTGCGTCATCTGTCGCGGACGCCCTTCGAACCGTCTCGCCCCCTCCCCATCCTTCGCTGCGTATCGCGCCGATGAAATGATGAGAACTTTCTGGAATCTCGCGCGGAAGGTATTTAATCGAGCAGCCGAGATGGGAGATCCGCAGGAGAAGACGGAAGTTAGCGCCAGAGCGCGTAGGGTATTCCGCCGTGTAGTCGGCGAAGGTTTTGTCCGTAGTGACAAAGCAGGAGAAGAAGAGGATTTCCACCTGAGGGGTGACGACTCGAGCTACAGGCAAGAGTGTGTGTCTACCGCTATCGAACGAAGACGCGTAGCAACAGCTGCGATTGTGAAGCCGACGTGTTTCCGGCAAAGAAGTTTGAAGCTTGGAGAGCGGCTAAGTGAAGACGCGAGGTTTCCTGGAAGAGAAACTTCGGGGGCAGCGGAACGACAACAACGCTGGACTTTGAGTGAGTGATTCTCGGAAGAGTGTCATCCGGACTTTTGTTCCCAGAACTTTGGACTGAATAGGTTTTCTATCTCTTTAGTCTTTAAGTGTCTTGGTTGTTCAATGCATGCGACTGCATTGTAGTGCGTATTGTTGTCTGTGTTCGTTTTTTCGAGTGTGGCTGATTGTATTGTGTAGTACGTTGTTTAATTGGTGATATATTGTATGCTAGTATTGTGGAGTGTGCATACTTGATTATTGTTTTTGATCTGCCATAATGGAGAATATAATTTTGTTTTGTTTATCAACTCTCGGCTCTGACTTGTTTTTTGGGCCACAGCCGGCGTCTGCTGGCGCACCAAAAAGACCACTTCTAAATTGTCCCCGCTTTCGTGGTGCGGTTCGGGGGGCCGATACTTCGGTTCTTGGAATTAGCCCGGTGATCGCCTCCCGAATTAACGGGACCCGTGACATATGGGTCTTTACGCTGCTCTAAAAGCATGTCACTGGTGTCGAGTGGTGACAATGTGGTAAAAAGGGCTGACAGAGAAGCCACATCTGTTGTTAATAGCGATCAGGAGAGTGAATCGGCATCCGCATGCTTGCGACCGGAACGATACACGACACGGATGTCGTATTCCTGCAATCGAAATACCCAATGCCCCAGGCGTCCGGGCGTATCTTTCAAGGTGGACAGCCAACATAGAGCGTGATGGTCTGTGACCACGTCGAAAGGACGGCCGTAAAGGTATGGGCGAAACTTTGTCAGCGCCCAGATTATGGCCAAACACTCTTTCTCTGTCACGGAGTAATTCAATTCAGCCTTCTTGAGAACGCGACTTGCATAAACGACTACGTATTCCGTTTGGGTGCCTTTCCTTTGTGCCGAAACTGCGCCAAGACCGATGCCTCTTGCATCAGTGTGAATTTCTGTGGCAGCAGTGGGGTCGTAGTGGCGAAGAATAAGTGGTGAGGTCAGCAGGCGGCGCAGCTGGCGAAATGCGTCGTCACATGCAAGTGACCATGCAGATATACCTTTGCAGTTGGAAAGCAGACTAGTCAGAGGTGCAATGATGCACGCAATTTTGCGCACGAAGCGACAAAAGTAGGAGCAGAGACCAACGAAACTTCTTAGGGATCTTAGTGATGTGGGCATTGGGAAGTCAGCGACAGCTCGAAGCTTATTGGGATCCGGAAGAACACCATCTCTTTGTGATGATATGTCCCAAGATGGTTAGTTTTCGTGCTGCGAAGTGGCACTTCTTGGTGTTAAGTTGTAGGCCTGCAGAAGTTAGACATGTCAGAATCTTGTGGAGACGACTAAGATGTGTCGGCAAATCAGCTGAAAAGACTACGATGTCATCCAGGTAACACAAGCAAGTTTTCTACTTGTGGACACGCAATTTGGTATCTATCATGTGCTCAAATGTCGCAGGCGCGTTGCAGAGCCCACATGGCATGACTTTAAACTCACATAGGCCATACGGCGTTACAAAGGCTGTTTTAAGGCAATCTCATTCAGCCATTGGCACCTGCCAATACCCAAAACGCAGATCCAAGGATGTAAAGTACTCGGCGCCTTGTAAACAGTCAAGAGCATCGTCTATTCGTGGTAGTGGGTAGACATCTTTGTTTGTAATCTTGTTCAAGCGGTAATAGTCCACGCAAACTCGAAGGGTGCCATCTTTTTTCATTACCAGAACTACAGGTGACGACCAAGCACATCTAGAAGGCGGAATGATTCCACGTTTAGGCACGTCATCTACTTGCTCCGTAATGACGCGGCGCTGAAAACATAGGTGAATTATGTGGCAATGGTGATTTTTTTAAAAAAGCACTTAGGTAAAAGTGAGATACATTGCATTCATGAGAATGAAATATAACAGAATTGTAGGTAACAGGCTGAAAACTGATGAAAGCGGCAGACATGTGATATGAAATTTAGCCTTGTCCGTGACATAGTGATCCCGTTGCTGAACGTGTGCCCAGGAACGTCAGCTTTCCTGCGCTTTCGGTAATGCCAAATGACAGTGCTTTAAATTTGTAGATGAGAAATGATTCGCATGCTTCCCGTTCGTGGTGAGATTTAAAACCAGATTCTAATATGGTTGCCGTTAGGTTATTGAGTGAATATCCTGTCGCATTCAGTTGCTTAGATTGAGATAGGCTAGGAAAAGTTGTGACATGCGCCTTGTCATGAAGTGGCCTTCCTTAATCAGAGAGGTGAAACAGAGAGGTGATAGCTTGAGCTTTTGAAGAATAAATACTGGCAGTGAGGCAATTTCACATCAAACATCCCAGTCATTTTGCCAACCATCCTAAATGTGTCTAAAAAAAATATTGTGCTCGTTTACTGTATTGAAAACAGCAAAAGGCTAAAATATATCGCAGAGAACAAAATATTAGGCCACCTTGGTGCCTTCTGGACTTCCCAGGATGTTGTCTGGGTGTTGTTTCTAAAAAAAAAAGTATTTCAAAAATACGGCTTCTTCTACACCAAATTTGGTCTACGTATTAAGTAAAGGAGATTGTGTGTAGTGCATAAGGCTCAGTGACAATAGTGCGATTTTTTTTGCCACATCAGAAGCAAGAAAACAGTTGTCTTTATATGGCAAGTTATGTGATTACACTTTTTGTTTTAAAGAAGAAAATAATTTTGAAGTTTCCTAATGATGGCTGTTTTTGCATTTGATATACGACAGCTGCCGTTCCAAAGTTCCCCATGGCCCTCAATAGGATGCTTCAGAAATCATTTTCTTTATTGAAAAAAAATGTAATGATAACACTTGCCACATAACAAGAACTGTTTATTTGCTTTTAGGTTACACATAAAAGTAGTTTTCAATTATACACTTAGTGCAAATTTTATCTCAATGTTGAAAAAACGATTATATAGTGACATTTTTAATCTGGACCTAACATTATTTTTTTTCGTGAAATATACCTTCTGTGGAGTGAGTATTTATGGCTCAAAGTTTCATACAAAGTGCAGTATTGCCATATAAGAAATACAAACGATAAACAGTTTGGCTGAGTTCTTCAAAGCCTATGTAGCAGAAAAATCGCACATTAGTTACTCGGCTTCAAATACTTCAAAGAAGCACCTTTACTTAATATGTAGATCAAATTTGATAGGGCAAGAAAAAGCGGTACTTTAAAACTTTTCTCACAAACAACACCCCCATGACATTCTGCGAAATTCTGAAGGTACCAACGTGACCACTACTTTTTTCTCTTCAAAATATTTCTGCAAATAACTATTTTCAAAAGAGTAAATTACCATCATTTTTTAAACTATATATCTGTGATGGTGGCCAGGCAGTATGGTTTGGATGTTTGGTGTAGAATGGCCTAGTGGGAAAAACAGCAAATGTCTGAGCATCCTTTGACGCTCGGGCAATTTTGAAAGCACTTGTTTCTTAGCAGCAATTCTATTAAGCCCTTGTCTCGATGCTTAGGCCCAGAAACAAAACACAAGTAACCAAAGTAGTCCTAAGAGTCATGCAGTCTCGCTGTTCCAAGGCTTGTGGAGCCTCATTTAGTGCAAGCTTCACCATTTTTAAATATTCAGATTCAGCCAACAGGTTTCGGAGACACAGTGCATTTTCAGCTAAATTGTTTCACACCAGTTACTTAGATAAAAAGCGGCAAGTAGAGGTAAAAATACCAATTTCGAGGCATTGTAGGTAATAACAAAAAGGTCTGCTTTCTTTTTTGTGTGGTGCTTTGCCTCAACGCTGTGCTTTTTGTGGTATAGTTCATTGTCTAGTGAACATAGGCCTTAAAAACTAACATTAGCCTTGTTGAGCTCGATTTTTTTGTTATAGTCATAGTAGCTATATTAAAAATTATGACTTCAAACTTGATTGTTCGTTTGAAGATTTTTTCTTGCATAATGATATTTCAGAGTCTTAGTAAATTTTGTTATAAGAAAACGTGATGTCATAATAGGGTCACTTTTTATAGAGTCGTTCAGTTCTACCTCACCTTTTACATTCCTAATGGAGCAGTTATTTTCAATATCGGTATTTTAAGTGGAATGAGCATGCTCTATGTAGTAAGGTGTAAGCACTTACAGATAGCACATGCACCCAACTTTTCTGTTGGCAGTTTATTTCTGTTATTCTTGATTGATATGTGGGGTTTCACGTCCCAAAACCACTATATGATTATGAGAGACCCCGTAGTGGAGGGCTCTGGAAATTTTGACCACTTGGGGTTCTTTAACGTGCACCCAAATCTGAGCACTCGTGCCTACAGCATTTCTGCCTCTATGGGAAATGCAGCCGCTGCAGCCGGGATTTCATACCGTGACCTGCGGGTCAGCAGCCGAATTTCGTTACTCTTCCTCCCATATTTCTGTGCACTTCGGTTATAGTAGTCTGGCTTGCACAGATTTTTAATGGCACCTGCCTGATCCTGCTTGCTTTCATGGTGATTTTAACCTTCATAAGTTGGATAGTTTTACGTCTCAAAATTGTTCAAGATGCCAATTTTGTGCACAAAATGTATAGTTTAAAGGCAGAAAATGTACATGTACGCACTAGTAAATGTACATTGAGAGCTTTCACTGGCAGTTCCTAAAGTTTTAGTGTGCAGGAAGCATTTAAATCATAATTTTATAAGGACATATCAATAGATTATCTCTACCATTGAAAATCGTGACAACAACCTAGTTATTTTCACTGTGATGAGCATGCTGGTTTTTATAGTGGCAGAACTAATTTATACACTTATTTCTTCTATTATTCACACATGAATAACATGAAGGATTGTGTGCCTTACATTTTCAGTTTCTTTTTGTGTGTTATATTTCTCGTGCATGTGAACTAAGGTGCTAACTTGTGTGTCTGACATTATTTGTGCCAATTATTTACATTTTCAGGTGCCTATGAAGGACACATAAGTTCTATGGCAGTGACCTCCCAAATCTACAGTGGTGCCGGAGCCTCAAGCAGCATTTCGCCGATCTCCACAAGGCGTTAAAGAGATAAACACAGCGCCACGCTGTCACAGTGCTATGATTATTATTTATGTTTAAAGATTTCGTTCTGAAATTGCTGTTACATTGTGTTTTGTGCCAACATCCTGTGGCTTAGGTCGAGCTCGTAAAATTACGGTGCAGTCACCTCATTTGCGTACCATCATCTTTGCTATGTCGCTATTCACAGCTGGAGCATACAGATAAATAAAAAATATATTGATTGTAGCAGGGCTGATGTGTATATTAATGCTTCTCTATTGCAAGTTCTTTAAGTCTTGCATAGAACACTGCATTATAGTGTTGCAATGTAACCACCATTTATGATTGCTAGCATGTTAATTTAGTAGCTTTGTAACGTATTTTATTTAAAAGATAATTTTGCTTCCACATCACGACAATGGGAAAGATGTCGATGATTCAATCCCTCATCATGCATCTTTAAGAAATATTGTGATTTCTACACAGTATTGCATGTACTCAAGATGTGGACGTCTATTCAATTTACACATTAGATTGGTTTGCACTAGATTCGGACGGTCATTTCATTTCCGCATAATTATACGCCTTTCCTTATCTGCGGAGCTTTCCGCATCATGCGGCGTTCCTTATTCGCGGACCTTACCGCATCCTGGGCTTTCCTTATCTGCGGAACTTTCCGTATCATATGGCTTTCCGTAGTCCAATAATGGCGTATGTGCGGAGCCACACATACGGAAATTTGCAGTAGGGGTAGGCGAGCTTAGAGTCGTCGTCCTACTTGTTGCTGGCGCTTAGGCGTTTGTACAAGGAGAGCCAGTCTTCGACGTCTTGCTCACCACTGCCGCTGAAGATTGGTGGGTCCCGTTGGCGAGTAGTGCCGTTGCAGGTAGACGGGGAGCCGATGGTGCTGGCTGGGCTGGGACGGGCTGGTTGGCGACTGCGTCAGTCATGTTTCGCGATGGTCTCTCGGGCAACTTGCGAGAGCGCAGCTCCAGGTTTGCTCGGGGATCTCAGCAGCCTCCACCAAATGTGATGACGTTTATTCGAGCACAGAAGTCTCAATGAGGTTGCAACAAAAATGACCGTACAGGAAGTCTGGCAAAGGCGGCACAGTCTCTCGCGCAATCAGAGCACGGGGCTTTTTCGTTATCTTCCGAAGACTCATACGCGTTGGTCCGTATGCTCCACTACACAGCGATATTTTATTTATTTATTTATTTATTTGTTTGTTTAATTATTTATTTACGACTGGTTTTTACAGATCAAAATGTTACAATGCCACAGCAAGGGTGAAAAGATTTGAGACTAAGATCTCTTATTTCAACGTCTTGACCTTAGCCAAATGTTTTACAGTAATAAATTCTTCCCATATAGAAAAAGTTTGTTTTGTGCATGTATTGTTGGCGCCCACGAATGACAGATTAAGCAGAGATGCTTATAAAATCACAATTTTGGTTTCGGTCCTTGATTGCGCGAAGTGCCACATGCACCCTGCAATATGTGTCATGGTGACTTCCTGTTTACCTTTTTGGCTGCGAGGCGTGCGTTGAACGTCGACGCTTCAGCGCTGTTCTACACTATATTGTGAAATGTATGTGGATACATACGTTGCTATCATATTTTGCACCATCCGGAACATCAAGCGTCAATATTTGATGTGCGAATCTTCGCCTACTGGTCATCTGAAGTTAAGCAAAATGCCGCTGCATCCTACACGAACTTGTGCCGTGGTCAGCGTGTTGAAGCGAATATCTGTGCCTCTCACGGCTACCGCAGTCGTTGTATTTTATGAATGATGCTTGGCAGCTTGCACGTTGCATTAGCGACCAAGGTCTGGCTCTTTATGAGAAAGAACGTGAGCTGCGCAAACACGGACCCCAGAGAAACAAACTACGTACCTCTTCGACGCATGTCCTCACATCTCGATCGATTCCTGCGAACTAGCGGACCTTTCTCACTAAATTTTTAAAACCATATCGCAGTCGTTCTCGCGCAGGGTCATACATTGCTACCCTTCCTCCTTGTTTTTTTTTTGCGCACAGAAAACAAATTGCCTAATATGCCCTATGGAGCGGACGTGGTTGAATAAAATGCAGCAAAAACGAGAGTTGGGCTAATTGGTTTGGGTTCTCTTTGAAACGGCGCAAAGACTAAACACAGAGAAGACAGTGCTCGTGTTGTCCAGTCATCTGTGTGGGTCGTCTTTTTGCGGTTTTTGAAATGATGCTGCATGAATTGCCTTGTGTACATGTTTTCTGCGCCGCTCGAAGCCGTTGAGGCTTTCGCCACAGGGGCAAAAGCGAGCCGGCCTCCCACCAGCTGCTCTCGATACTGTTCTGGCGTCAGCTGTCGGTGTATTTTCTGTGCATTTACAACCAAACCAGGTTCTGTTTTCACCACGATTAGCACAACTGTGTGTGGACAGCAAATGTAGCCGACCATCTCGAGCACATGTGAACGCGGTGGTTGATAAAATAGACGCACATTCTATTTTCTTTGAATTGCAGGTTCATAAATTTGCGCATACGCATGCACAGCTCAACAGGCAGAAAATACGACAGCATGCTCGTTTATTCACAACGACACGATATGAAAACCAGTTCGGGAAAATTGTGGGCAATTACTTTACTGCAGTATTCGACCTTCTTCAGTATCGTTGCAAAAAAAAAAATTTTTGCTGTCTTGAAAAGCGATTCAGTTTTGCCATAGTGGGTAAAACTATCATGAATACAATACTGCATGAATTAGAACTAACAGACGCTTATGCCAAATCACATCCAAGGGCATTATTTGTAGCAGTTATCATATAAATGTGAAGTGGGCAAAAAGACGATTTCCTGCAACATATAAGTACTACAGATAATATATTTTACACTTTCCTTGCATTTACTGTCTGTTATCCTTAATATTGTGTCTAGCAACAAAAAAGTAAGCACTCAAAATACACCATATTTGCACAGCGCAAGACTACGAATAGTTAAGACGTAACTACAGATGAAGAGACAAGGACAGAAAGAGCGCTGACTTGATTGATTGATTGATTGATTGATTTGTGGGGTTTAACGTCCCAAAACCCCCATTTGATTATGAGAGACGCCGTAGTGGAGGGCTCCGGAAATTTTGACCACCTGGGGTTCTTTAACGTGCACCCAAATCTGAGTACACGGGCCTAAAACATTTCTGCCTCCATCGGAAATGCAGCCGCCACAGCCGGGATTTGATCCCGCGACCTGCGGGTCAGCAGCCGAGTACCTTAGCCACTAGACCACCCTGACGGGGCAAAAAAGAGCGCTGACTACAACTGAAATTTTATTTGCGAAAACGCTGGAAATATATACTCGTGACATAACATCACCGCACAATCACGCAACCTATTGCGTCACAGGAAGACAATCATCACCTCATTATGTGGTTACAACGCCACAACGTCACCGCGATGACAAAATCCGCAAACGAAATAGTTGAGACCCTTGCACACTTTGATGAAAAACTGCTTATGGACAAGGACGACGAAAGAAAAACACAAAAACACCTTCTAGTGTTTTCCTTACACTGTCCTCGTCTACGCGTGGTTTTCCCTCAAAATGTGCAGAAGAACCAACTAGCCTAAGTTCAAATTTTATTCAGAAATATTTTAGGCGACTGATGTGGTCTAAAGAACAGAAACACACTATTTACACAACACACTAGTTGCCGTACGTCAAGGCAGCAGCGCAATTAGTTTTAGTCTGCCATCTCAGATCCAGTTTCCACCCGCTATACGTTTTGTTCCACATAATATGTTTGTAAAAGTTGTATAATTTGCTCCACCCTATATTGTTCAGTGGGGAATTTTGTTGCCCACCAAGCTGCTTTACCAGGCCGACTTCAATTATTCTCAACTGACATCCACCAATCGCGTAAGTATATGATACAGTCGCGTAAGTAAGTACAGTCGCGTAAGTATATGATATCTGCGCGGGCATATTATAGATAAACAACCGATCAGCAGCGCCGATATCCGTGCAAACGACGAGCTTGACAAGAAGAACGGCAAGGACATTTTTTTTTTACTTGCTGAAGCTTGAACGCCAATTTCAGCAAGTAAAAATGGCAGTAACCAATAATGGTTTGGTGTCGACCGCAGTTTCAATCGTAGTGCGCCCTCCTGCAATTAAAGAAACCTTAACTTGCACGGAGCAACATCGAATGATCCCGTAACATCTGCACTTCGGCAACCACAACGTTCCGACCAGAGAGGATGGATGGATGGATGGATGGATGGATGGATGGATGGATGGATGGATGGATGGATGGATGGATGGATGGATGGATGGATGGATGGATGGATGGATGGATGGATGGATGGATGGATGGATGGATGGATGGATGGATGGATGGGGCCCTACTTTTTAGATCAGGCAGTGGTTAACGCCACCTAGACGTAATACTTAGTTAACTAACCACTAGATTTTTTTTACCTTTAAATAGTGAAGTTGAGGACTAGTACTTTGAAGTGAAGGATTTAATTTTCACTCGTGCACTGACTTTAGCGACAAATCAGATAATCTTCTAGTTAATTCTACCTGCTTAAAGTCTATTTTGCCCTCCCTGTCCCTAAACACCGGTGTTCTGAAAAACTCTGCGCCATCTTCCTGAACTATAGGGTGAAGCCCCTTACAGAACACTATAAAATGTTCGGCAGCTTCCTACTCTTCTCCACACGCACTGCACACCATGTCTACCCCTTCGTATTTGGCCCGATATGTCTTGGTTCGAAATACTCCCATCCTGGTCTCAAACAGAGGAGAACTACCCCGAGTATTATCATAAATTCTTTCCTTGGCAATTTTCTGCTTAAAAGTTCGATAGATCTCTAGTGAGGACTTCTTATTCATGCCAATTCTCCACATGTCAGTCTCAGCTTCCTTCACCTTCTTCGTAACCAATAATTCTTTTTGGTTTGGCCGCCTGCTGCTTTCTAAATATTTACCAGTCAATTTTCTCGTTCGCTTCCTCCATTTTGTATCGACTTTCTTCATGTACGAGTAGCTGAAAACCTTCCTTGCCCAACGCTACTCCCCCATTTCTCTCAATCGCTTCTCAAACTTTTTCTTGCTGCTAGCTTCCTTGCCCTCAAATGATGTCCATCCGATATCACCTTGTACTCCCTGATTTAGTGTATTCCCGTGAGCTCCCAAAGCAAGCCTACCTATTCCACGTTGCTTGATTTCTAATCTTGCTTGAACTCCTGATCTCATGCACACGACCGCATTGCCGAACGTCAGCCCAGGAACCATGACCCCTATCCAAAATCCTCTCACAACATCATACCTATTTCAATTCCACAGTGCCCTAGTTTTTATCACTGCTGCATTCCTGTTACCTTTAGTCGTCACGTATATATTGTGTTCCCTTAGGTACTCGGTCCCAATGCTTATTCATAGGCCCGGATATTTGTATTTATCTGTTACCTCTAGCGTGACTTCGTGAATCCTAAGCTCACAACCTTCATTATCAATAAAAATCATGATAGCTGATTTTTCTTTACTGAATCTGAACCATAACTTAACTCCCTCATTGACGCAGATGTCCATCAATCTCTGAAAATCTTCCTTGTGGTCGGCCATGAGCACTATATGATCTGCGTACATTACTGCTCGTAGTGCCTGATCAATGAGTTTTCCTTGTTTCACGAACGAGAGGTTGAAGCCAAGTCCACTTCCCTCTAATTTGGCCTCTAATCCTTGTAGGTACATCATGAATAATAATG
Organism: Rhipicephalus microplus; assembly: GCF_043290135.1. Classification (NCBI taxonomy): domain Eukaryota; kingdom Metazoa; phylum Arthropoda; class Arachnida; order Ixodida; family Ixodidae; genus Rhipicephalus; species Rhipicephalus microplus. The sequence goes on from NW_027464850.1 coordinate 157,497, forward strand.
GTGACAAAGGACACACCTGCCTAAGCACCCGTTTCTCCTATGTGGGCTTGGATACCTGTTTTTTCCACTTTATAACTACCTTGTTACTTTTATAGATATCCTTTAAAAGTTTAGTGATCGCATCTTTCACACCAGGTGTGCCCAGTACTCCCCACAAGTCCTCTTGAACCACGCTTTCGTACGCCCCCTGATATCCAAAAATGCTGGCCATAGGGACCTGTGTTTCTTTTTTTTTTCTTTTTCTTTATTCAATACTGCAGACCTTGTACAGATCCAAGCAGGGTGGGGGAAGAATAAAACAACAACAAAACGGAGCAAACAAGTATAGTCATGCAATTAGCAATGAGCAATGATCCCAATGCGCTTAAATGCTACAATGAATCATTCCAGTCTGTTACGGTGCGGGGAAAAAAAGAAAATTTGAATAAATCTGTTCTCGAAAAATAAGGTGTCAAAGAATTAGGATGATGGTGGCGAGTAAGTCTTGATGTAGAAGATGAAAGATATGGTGAGGGGTTAATCGCTAGTTTATGATTCCAAAGGAGGTAAAGAAATTCCAAACGTGCAGCTTTCCGTCTCAGTGCAAGGTATGGAATGTTGTTAGCCTGCATCAGTTCAGTGGGTGAGTCATACGGTGAAAATTTGGAATAAATAAACCTGACTGCTTTTCTTTGCACATTTTCTAGGTGATTAATGTTGGTTTTAGTAAAGGGGTCCCATACTACACATGCATATTCGAGTTTTGGCCTAATTAGTGTGTTATAAGCAAGTAATTTAACAGCTGGAGGAGACTGTTTGAGCTTATGTCTTAAAAAATATAACTTGCGGTATGCAGAAGAACAAATGCTATTTATATGTGTATTCCACGACAAAGTATTAGTAAGAGTTACACCTAAGTACTTGTATGCCGTTTCCTCATGCAATGGTAATGAGCCTAGCCTATATTCAAAGGAAAGTGGAGCTTTTCTGCGAGAGAAACGAAGATATACTGTCTTACCAATATTAAGTTTCATGTCCCATGTGTTACACCATTCGGAAATGTTAGCAAGAGCAGTGTTAAGGAGGTGCTGATCGTTAGGTGAAGTGATTTCATGGAACAACACGCAGTCATCTGCAAACAATCTAATTTCAATGCTAGGATCAATGACTGTAACGATATCATTAATGTATATCAAGAACAACAATGGCCCTAATACACTCCCTTGAGGAACCCCGGAACCAACCGGAAGATAGCCAGACCGCCGCCCATTAACTTCCACACACTGGGATCGATTAGTCAAATAACTCCTAATCCATGTAATTAAAATTTCCGGAAGTTTGATTTTTCTGAGTTTTAAGATCAGTTTGTCATGCGGAACCCTATCAAAGGCTTTGCTGAAATCTAGAAATATTGCATCGATTTGACCATTTTTATCAAAACATGAAGCGAGTGAATGAATAACGGTAACTAATTGTGTAACTGTCGAGTAGCCTTTTCTAAACCCATGTTGATGATTAGAGAGAACTGAATGTTCATCTAAGAATTCATTAATTTGATTGGCGATAATGTGCTCAAGAAGTTTACAACAGGATGATGTAAGTGATATCGGTCGATAATTTTCTAATAAAGATCGATCACCTTTCTTGTGTATGGGAACGACTCTGGCTACCCTCCAGTCATCCGGTAGTTTACCATGAAGTAAAGAATTACGGTAAATTATAACAAGAAACTTTGCAATAGACTCAGCATATCGCTTCAGAAACATGTTAGGAAGGTTGTCAGGACCACATGAAGATTTCGTTTTCAAGTTCAATAGCATAGAAACCACGCCAGGGTAAGAGATGAAACTGACATCAGAGGGATGAAATGTTGTGTGATTGGCTGGACAAACACCAGACTTACTAAAAACACTCTGGAAGTACTCATTCAAATGACATGCGATGTCACCAGGATCATTAACAATTGAGCCATTAATAGAAATTTGAGACACTGGCTTCTTTTTTTCGCTTATATAATTCCAAAACTTTTTAGGATCTTCTGAAATAAAGTTTGGTAGCACCGTCTTAAAATAGTGATCTTTCGAAGAGCTTACCGCACGTGCAAGGTTATCTCTTAGTTCTTTTAGATTGCCGATAGATATGCATTGTTTTTTTAATCTCTTTATTTTTCGCTTCAGGTGGATGATTTCACGCGTCATCCATGGTGTCTGCCTATTAACTAGTTTATGTTTGGTTGGTACAAACGTATCTGTACAGAAATTACATATATCTTTGAAACGGCACCAAAGTGAGATGACATCAGTGTCGGTGAAATCAGTTAGACATGTTTCCAAATGTTCTATTATGGATGCATCGTCTGCACGTGAGTAGTCTTTGAAAGAACGCTTCACAGAATTATTTGATTTCATAGGAGCAACAATGTGTAAGCAAACACTGACAAGAAGATGATCAGAAATACCTTCCACAACTTGAACTGTGCACTCTGATAATTGTCTGGGTAAAAAAACCAAATCCAGTACTGATTTCGAAGTACCTTGAACACGTGTTGGTTCCCGCACTATCTGCACTAGGTCGTGAGTTAACATTATACTCAGTATACTATTGAAATGATTGTTGTTTTCAGAAAGTGATTGAAAGCGTTCCCAATTAACGCCTGGTAAGTTAAGGTCCCCTATTAAGAGTATTTTATGTTTGTGGAATTGAGACAGGTGTTTTTCTAGTTTATCCAGATACTCAGGGGTGGCATCAGGAGGCCTATAAATGGCACACAGCAAAAAGTTATGGCCCCAGCATGTGATTTTTACGCATAAACATTCTAGGCCGGGGATGTCTTGCAAAAGAACAGCATCTAACGGGTTTTTAATGAGGACAGCCACGCCGCCTCCTCTAGAAGCCCTATCCTTACGAAATATTTGATAACAAGGTGGGAAAACGTCCTCATCACATATTTCAGTCCGTAGCCACGTTTCAGTTATGACGGCAATGTGGGGGTCTTGTTCTAGTAAGGAGACTTCCAAAGGTACTGTTTTATTTATTACACTACGAGCGTTTAGGTTGATTATACGTAAACTCTTGTCATACTCATTGAAAACGGGTCATATGTCAGACTGCTGAGATCGCTGGTTCGTTATTTTGACACGCATGTTTTTAGTCTCATCCCAAAAGTATAGCTCTTTATCGACCTTTAGCTTGTCATGAAGCAAGTGCACTTTTTTACCTTGTAGTTTTTCTGCTTTCGCGCTTTCCCACAGAAACTTCCGTTTCTTCAAAGTCGCTTGCGAATAGTCATTTTGAATAGATATGCCTGATCCTCTAAGTTTGCGACAGCTATCGAGTATCAGTTTCTTTTCATTGAAATTTTGGAGATAGACAATGACCGGGCGTTTGCTGCCAAGGCGTCCAAGCCTGTGGATGCGGCCGATAGATTCACATTGTACGTTCATCTTATCCCGCATTATCGTCGTTAGAACTTTTTCTTTAAGAAGCGCTTCCGTTTCCTCGGGGCATTCAGAAACGCCATGAATTATTATGTTTGACCGCCTGTTTCTGTCCTCAAGATCAGTTAGTTTCTTTGACTGGAATGTGATAACGTGTTCTATGGATTTAAGCGTATTTTGAACTCCGTCTTCCGGTGATGAAGGTAGTTCAGACAGCCTTTTTTCAATATGACTGACCATCTGCTGAAGGCTACTGATCTGCCCTTCGACATTAAGTAATTGCGCTTTCATTTCTGCAATGTCATTGCGGATTACAGTTTGACCTTCAAGCAACTGCTCAAACAATTCTTTCTGCGTGGGACCTGGGTTAGTTTCAATGTCCCCGCATAGAAGCAACTTGCAGACGAAAAGACATTCATAGGCAAGGTTAAGGCACTTCCGTGGGCACGGCAGGACAATAATACCACGACAATCACTACGAAGAGAATAATTGTTATAACTGACCTGCAGAACGCAGAACAGAGATCTGGTTAGCGTCATGGCCAAGCCGCGTCCTTCGTGCCCACAAAAGGCAAATCGGTGAGGCGTTTCTTTTATAGCATTTTCTTCGAATGACGTCACGCAGCAACTGCCGATTGGTGTCGCCAGCGGAGTCAAATTGCCAGGGTGGAACCACAGCGGAATTTGTCCGGCGGTGATATCTGGAGGAAGTTGATACTTGTCGATGATGCCGTCGTTTTCCCAGCACGTGTGGCCTCTCACAGCTGAAGATGCGCTAAACTGGAAAATGCCCTGCAGAACGCAGAACAGAGATCTGGTTAGCGTCATGGCCAAGCCGCGTCCTTCGTGCCCACAAAAGGCAAATCGGTGAGGCGTTTCTTTTATAGCATTTTCTTCGAATGACGTCACGCAGCAACTGCCGATTGGTGTCGCCAGCGGAGTCAAATTGCCAGGGTGGAACCACAGCGGAATTTGTCCGGCGGTGATATCTGGAGGAAGTTGATACTTGTCGATGATGCCGTCGTTTTCCCAGCACGTGTGGCCTCTCACAGCTGAAGATGCGCTAAACTGGAAAATGCCCTGCAGAACGCAGAACAGAGATCTGGTTAGCGTCATGGCCAAGCCGCGTCCTTCGTGCCCACGTCCTTTTAGGCTATTTCGATGCACTGCGTCAGTGAGAACAGATTGATTTCACCTCCTGTGTTTCTGAAACCCATTCTGCAGTTCTCCCAGCACCCCCTCATCTTCTATCCATGCCTGACGGCTTTCACTTATAATTTGGATTGCCAACCTGTAGATACTGATGTCACTCTTATAGGACGGTCATTGCTTATGTCAGCTTTGCCTCCCTTTCCTTTATAGATCATGCTCATCCTGCTAAGCTTCCATCCATCGGGGACTTTACCAATAAATATTATTCTGCTTACTGCCTCTCTCAAAGTCTGTTTAGACTTAGGACCCATTGTCTTTATCAGAATAATTGTAATGCCATCTGGGCCTGTTGATGTACTACTTGGAACCCTCTTTTCGGTCCTTTCCCACTCTCGTTGTGAAAATAGAGCTATTGTGCCACTTGATCGTCCTTGTCTATTCTGGAGCATGAGGCACTTCTGTGTTGAAAATTTTCTGTCACACTTGTTCTTATATATTCAAATGCTTCGTCCCTTTCTAGCCTAGCACCTTGAGCTGTAGTTATAAACCTCTGCTCTAGGCTTGTTTAATTTCTTAGGGAGTCTAGATGGTTCCAATATTTCGCAGCTGCCGTTGTGTCTTCTTTATGTACTTCTCCCAGCCACTGAGAACCCTTTCTTTTAAGCTTTTCATTGATCAGGAGGGATGCTTCCCTTCTAGAGCTTAGAAAGATGTCCCATTTTCTTTCCACATCGTCTGTCGGTTCACCCCATTGCTTATCATGTCTGTGTTCCCTAGGCATTTCCTGGCGTTTTGCTATGTCTCTCTTAACTTCCTCTTTCCTCCAACTCTTGGGCTTGTGTCTTCTTTTCTGGTGTGACTTGTCACGTGCCTTAGCAAGCTCTAGCTCAAACAGTCTAATTAATTTTGTGTATGTCCACACTGTTTTCTTATCCTCAGGGATTACTTTCTCAATTTTGGTAGCAATTGCTATTTGTCTTTCTGAATGAAAATTTTCCTGCAGTTGCTCATCTTGTCTCCTTCTCACTTTCGCTGCTCTTCCAAAACTTATCTTCATACGTTCGTGATCACTACCCAGACTTCTGGTGCCACCTTCATCTGCGTGCATTCCAAAATGAGCTTGTCATACATCCTATGTGACAACAATGCGTAATCTATCGTTGACTGCAGCTTTCCTACCTCCCATGTTATTTGCCCTTCACACTTCTCGGTACTTGTGCAAATGATCAAATCATGCCTTTCCCACATATCTATGATCATTATGCCTGTTGAGTCAGTATACTTATCTATATCTTCTTTATGCGCATTCATATCTCCTAGTATAATTATCTCGCACTCTCCTCCTAGTTCCTCAATGTCCTTTGATATACACTCCACCATTGCCTGGTTTTCCTCTCTGGCCTTTGCTCCCGTACACAAGTACACCAAACCATGGAGTGTCATCTGCCCAGCTACTTTCCCTCTTAACCATAAATGTTCCATGCATCTCTGCTTGACTCTTTGCCAACCCATGCGCTTATGTATAAATGCACCAATTCCGCCCCCGTTTTTGCTGCCTTCTGTTCTATTACAATATTCCCATACGTAGTCCGGATTGCAGGGCGGTTGCTCAATGTCCCGAAAATGTGTCTCCACAACCCTATATACCATCAGCTCCTACTGCCTCAAGTGCTTTTCTATCTCTTCGCACTTTAACCTATTCCTGCCACCCTGCATGTCAAATAGCCTACGTCTGACTTAGCTCGGCCCTTGTGCTTACGTCGATTTCTTCTCTCACGGACTTCGTGTGGCTTGAATATTTGTGCCCCTTTAGGTCCGTCTTTGGCTACACTGTTGGCCTCAGGGCTCTGGGTGCCCCTAAAAAAGCTATGGCTTGGCAACCCATTCTGTTACTGACACTCCTGCCCATCGCACCACTGTAGTGAATGCCAACCTGTGAAAAGGGGGCGAGCGCCGGGCTCATACACGTCTTGGTTAACTTCCATTACGCTGTATCCGAGTTGCCGGCTCAAACCCTTGATCACAAAATTGGCCTCCACTACCCTCCTTTCAATCCCACGAGACTGCCCCCAGACCTCTGGAGCTGTGCGTATGGTCACATGTACACTCCCAGAGGCTTTTCGCAGCTTACGCATCCCATCCTCTAGCTTTCTCTGAAGGTTCTCATCCTTGCCCTTTATCACGTCATTGAGCCTAGCATGAATAATGACTAGATTTTTGCCCTCCATGCTGTTTTCTACAACCTCCTGAGCTTCTGCCAGTGCATCCACCTTGCTCTTCCCTGGCTGTGCCTTCATTCTCACTCTCCCATCTTTCTTCACTGTCTTGAAGACGCCATCCCTAGCCCTGGCCACGTTAGAGCCCCCCACCACCAGGAATTTTCTATGCTCCAATCGCTGGCTTCCTGTTTCTGATGGCGCCCCTGTTTGCTTCACTTGTTTCTCTCTCTGCCGTCTGTCCTGTGTTTTTGTCGTGCTTGAAAATGCTGCGCCATTGAGCTGTATGTTCTCGGAGCCTCCGTGCTGTGGCCAGACACTGCGGCCCCCTCACCTCCCTTCTCGCCTGTTCCTTCCCGCCTGTCGCCTTCTCCGCTACCCGCGCCTTCCGTCTCACACCGCTCGGGGCCTGGGCAAAGCGTCATTAGCTCCTTTACCCGCTGCTCTAGCTCGGTCCGCCCTTCCCGTTCTTTTCGAAGGTCACAATTCATTTGCTCTAATAGGCTGGTGGTAGCCTCCTCCCACTCACGCGACGCTCCGAGCTCTTTTTGGACTTCTATCCTCTGCTCCCGTTCCGCCCTAGGCTCCCCCTCAAGCCCGTTGACGCTAGCCTCCGTGCGCTGCACGGCCGCCTTCAATGCCTCGCACAGCCTGTAAACGAAGCTCGCCTTCTGTGCGCCGGCCAAACTCGGGTAATGCTCTCTCATCTAAGTAGCACCAGCGCTTGCATTCTTTGCACTGCACCAGCTCACTCTCACTCGTGGTTTTCCTAGCCTCTTTAGACATCGCCCGCCCGACCATCGGACCAAGCGCCCGACAGCCCTACGCTCAACCCTAATCCCTCTATCCAGCCGCCTCCGTTAACTCTCCTACCTCAACACCTGATTGAAGCTGCCGCCTACACCGCACACATACGTGTTCAATTTCGCTAGTAGCTTCTCACTAGGTCCCCTTCGTGTTCGGCTCTAGCTGTTTAACAACTAACTGGGCACCCCGAACTTCTTCAAAACAGCCGCCTACCCTATTCAGTAGGTCACCGTCACTACAACGTTGCCCGTGTCCCACGCTTACGGAGCTAGCAACGCTAATTATTGATTAGGAGAGAAAAAATAATAATGGTGTTCACAAACACAAAATATTGAAGAGAAACTTATCTCTCGTCACGCGCTGCGCCTGCACCAACCAACCTTTGATACCCTTGCACGACATTGAATCTGCCGAACAGGCGGAGTGCGCGAAAACACGTCCGCACAGCTCGGAAGTAGGGTGAGAATGACCGTCTGCCGGCGTTCGAGCGAAGCGCATGGATTGCCGAACAAGATCTGGCCGCGCCGCCGCACGCGGTGTCCACACCTAAATATTCCTACACCGTGTACTTTACGTCACTACAAAACTGCGCGAAAAATCGACAAGAAACAGAGAAGGCACACACACAAGCGCAGTGGTATGTTTGTGTGGTCAAACACCGGGAAACGTTTGTAGAGTGTGGAATTGGTGCGGTGTATCTTATCCCCTTATCATGTGGTAGGTGCTATATTGGGCAAACTGGAAGATGTTTGAACAACCGACTAATGGATCACAGGGCATCGCTGAAGGCCCACCCTTCGTCGAATCTGTGCCTACATTGCAGGGATTGCAAGTGTTCCCCTTTATTTCACGAAACAAGGGTGTTGTCACGGCACAGGGATAGGACAGCGAGAGAAGTTGCGGAGGCTTTTTATATACACAAGTATGGCGACACGTGTGTTGCGAGGCCTTCGGTGACTTTGCACCAACTAGAGATTGATTATCTCACTGCCAACTTCTAATCTTTCACGTCATAGTTTTTCTTTAGGTATATAAATGTTTCTTTCAATAAACTGTCAGTTGCTAGTCTGCGCTTGTGTGTGTGCCTTCTCTGTTTCTTGTCGATTTTTCGCGCAGTTTTGTAGTGATGATTTACCAACTCGCCCAGCGTTCAGTACTCTTAAGTACTTTACGTACGTCGTAACTACTCGTAGTCTTGCGCTGTGCAAATATGTTGATTGCCAATCACCAACTAGCCCAAGCGTCTGTCTTATCAAGTTACCTTAAAATACTTTTCCTAATACAGCACAGATTGTATTGAAGTTCTGCTGAATGCTTGAAAAGGAATTGTGCTTTCTCATCCCTTTTCCTGGCGTGCACCTTGCCGTCACAATATTCATTGTAGTGAAAGCAGAATGCCAATACTGCACCTATTCTGACAATTTTTTTTAATTCTACAGCATATACAATAGCGTCACAAGCCAGCATAGTTGCTAGTAACTGTGTCAAAGAAGCATGGAGGTCGATGACCATGTACTTTTAGAGAGGGCAAATGTATAAAAATGTGTAAATTGGGGTGTCATACTGCTTAGTACACCTTAATGGGAAGAGATAGCAACATCAATGTCAAAGTGCCAAGTTGTCACACAAACGTTTTAGTTCATTCGTGCCGAAAAGAGCATCTGCATAGAACCACCCGCTCAGCTAAGTTGCCAACAGCCATGAATATTTTCTAGCTGTCTAGCGTAACATTTCCTAATGTAAATGTATTAACCACTCTTGCTTGTACACTGACATTGAGAGTATAATAAAGAATTACGTTTAGCTCATGTACTTTGGTGATGCAGTTGCATTAAAATTGCATGCTTGTACTTGTTTAAAAGGGCATACAAAGAAAATGCTGTTTTTTTATTTCTGCAGCGTTCTGCATAGCCACCGATTCACCAAGTTCCAGAAGGTTCATTTAGATATATACTGTCATAGTAAAATAAAAGTACATAAACACTGTGGATGCACCTTTTATTTTAATTTTTTCTTCTGTTATTTGCAGCTCCTCTAAAGCTGACTCGCATACGACGTTTTTCGGAGCCATCTGCTGGTTCAGTTTCTTACACTTGGATCTTCAGGAAATGTTGACTTTGCTCTAGAGCTTACAGCGCCAGTTGAGATCACGGAGTCCACAGGTCTTCCTTTGGCCAGATCCCTTAGAGGCCTTATGTAACCTAAGCATTGTGAATGCTGACTGGACATATTGCTTCCTCATTATACTTTTTATAGAGAGCCTGCAAAGAAAGGAGGGGTTAATACCCAAAAGGGCGGTGCCACCTTACAAATATTGAGGAATCACTCTCAAAGACAGAACATTTGAAATTCAAGACGACAGAAATAAAGCAATTGGAGAACGATTTGTTCCTAGAAGTGGTGAACAAACAGTTAGAAAGCAATTTGCCACTTTCAAATAAAAAACAAACTTTTGACTCTTTCATTGTTAAAAATGTGTGGCACATGACAAAGACGTGGACTAGGAAAGACAATGGATTGTCCCGTCACATTTCCTATAGTTATTGTGTGCCACACACTTTCAGGATTTATCACCAACCAAGCCTATCCCACATTTTGTCAATTTAACTTTATATAGGTTCTTCTATAGTTCTGACACTGATGTAAAAACTGGCTGTGGTATATTGACATAAACTACAACAAAATCATTGCCATCTTTTCTGCCCGAGAGTGGTTCCTCTGCCTTTCAGAACGGCACTGATCTTCTATATTAAACATGAAATAATTTCGTCAAATTCACGCCAGATCACAGAAAAAGGTGAGACATGTACGTCCCACTGACTCAGAAGGGTGTTTGAAAAAAGTGGGAAAATACTGTCTCATGAAGGCGCCATCTCACAATTGTATCAACAGGTATTTCAATTATCAAAACACCGCTTTCGCTCTTCCTTTCACTGGTATTCTTTCTCAAAGCCATTTTGCCCTTTCGCTGAGCACCCCTCTAGGTGCTTTTCCGCCAGTCACGTTTTTTTAAGCCCCCTTGATTTAACCCTTCCCCCCCCCCCTTCCCTTCGCACACACCCCCTATATTTTACCTCGTATTAACGTGATGGCGTTAAAGAGCTCGTGTCACAAATTAAACCGTCGGCACCATCAGTTGTGAGCGACAAATTGAGAAAGGAGAAAATAAACGAATAAAATTTTTGGTCCCATTGAGGATCGAACCCATTCGTGTGGCAAGCAGGTGGCCTATCACAAAACCACGATGTTACTTGAAACTGCTTCGGGAAGCAAACACTACCTGAATGCCATGTAGTAGAAGGAGTCTCCTTAACGCATTTTGTTCGACAGTTGTCACGATGAAAACCAGCCCATTCAGCGATTTGTAGGCGCATTTGGGAAGCCATCAAACTATATCGAACAAAGCCGGGATAGTGCAGCCATCGTCGCTAAAAACAAAGAGGAACTTTCGAATAGCTCTAAAAATGGACAACTACGTCTATTTGGCGGAAAACATATCATGCCTTTCCACAGGAGTTGATCTAGCAAATAGCAAACGCTAGATCATGTGCTGCCATCTTTGAGGCATTGTGAGAATTTGTGCCCCTTCAAGGAAATGCCATTTCAACAAACCACAACACTTGCATAGATTTAGCTTTTCATTCTCACGATACCGTTAAAGAAGTGAACTACTGCAGTGACCATTTCACCGAACATAAGGCAATGATTGTTGCGGTTGGCTGGAACAGGTCTCCAGAAGAACAAGTCGAACAATTGCCAGATAACTAACTCAAGGCGGATGACGGAATGTGACCATTTACGAATACAAGTGTCACGCCTACGCGCAGTTCATAATACAGCACCATATGACTATATCACTGTACAATATTTTCATGTAGTTTAAATTAAAGTGCTGTTAAATAGATCAAAATGCTGTACCATTACTATAGATACGTCACACTTGCGCGCGCGTGTAACAAAACATAATAATAATTATGCACCTAGCGGTTAAAGGGCACACTAGGGACCGGATTTCACTATCGCATTTGACTCTTAAGGGCGAAGCTTGAGGGTCCCTCAATCTTTTTTCCTTTCTACCCAGTCTTCGTTCCCAGGGCCAGTTGATTGAAAGCATTGATCCAACGTGTTCAGATTGTGGCGCTGTATCTACGTTAGACCACATGCTATGGCAGTGCCTCTCATCACGCGACTCTCGGCACATAACCGAAGAGGAATGAAGCTCTGTGCTCGGGAGCTCAGAACTTGCACATCAACTCTGGGCTGTCCAGAGGGCCCACGACGCTGCGGTGAAGCTCGGCCTACCCGTTTCAACGTGGAAGTGGCCCGCTGCTCTACCTCCTTGAGGTAGTGTTCCTCAGGACCTCAATTAAGTTCTTTGTCTGTCTGTCTGTCTCTCCTTAATTCTCTTCACTCTCACTGTCCCTTAGATTCCTTCGCGAGTGTATCGGTTGAGGTGTAATCACATGACAGGCAGTTATCGTGCCCTCTACACCCAATTTTCTTACCTTTTCGTCTTTTAGAAAAGATTTACCCCCTCCCCCTTCGATCACGCGTGGCATGCAGGTGTACGTGCAGTCTCTGCGTACCTAAAAAAATGTTTGCCGCGGAGAGGTGGCAGACGCAGAAAACGCCGCGAACAGCAAGGACATGAATGCGATGTGCGTCAGAATGAGTTGTGCATCACAAGGAGGACAGAAAGGCACGGATTGTTTTTCTAGAATTCGTGGCACACCGACTGCTCACAGTGCCATCACGTGTTGCATCATTGATCGTGATGGCATTCTGCATACGATGAGCGTGTTTATTTCAGTTCTTGAAAAGATATTGGAGTAGATTCAGGGGCCCTTCAATGAACTGCCCCATACAGGCACTAGGTGGGCTCCCGCTTTCCAATGATTTCAGTGATGGCCTAGGCCCACTAGGCAGTCGGGTCGGAGCAGCCAAGCAAGCCTGCGTCCCAGAATTTTTGAGATGGGTAGGGTGAAAGGGGTTAGGTCTGGAGCTTTTGGCACAACCATACCAAGAGGAAAATGTCAGAAAATTTTCTCAAAGTGCTGGCACTTCCCTATGTAAATGGGGTCAAAGTGTATACTATTTCTAGGCACAAACCATTTTCGTATTACAACAAAGGACGATTCACGCCTCTGCTTTCCTGAGGGCTCTATTGGGTTTTGGGTATATGTGACAGCAAGAGTTGACAAAATTGTATGATCTTCCTAAAGATGTAGCTCAGAGTTGATAGGGGTGAAGACAATGCCTGGAGAGCGAACGGGCTGCCCCGCCACGGTCGTCAATTGGCTAAGGTAACTGCTAAATGCTGTGGCTGCTGACATCACATAAGAAAACTTCTAGAGGTGCTCGCGTCATTTGTTAGAGGACGCGGAGGCAACGATAACAAGCAGAAATCTTGGCAACGATTGGTAATGAGCGAGCGTCTGACGTTCGTGAGTCCAAGTTGGTGAAACGCCATCTTTACTCGACCAAGAACGGTGTTTTCGCAGCTCAGAATTGATAGGGGTGAAGACAGTGCCTGGAGAGCGAGCGGGCTGCCCCGCCACGGTCGTCAATTGGCTAAGGTGACTGCTTACTGCAGTGGTTGCTGACTGTTAGGTCACAGGATCGAATCCTGGCTGTGGCGGCTGCACTTTTTATGGGGGCTAAAAGGCTGTAGGCCCATGTGCTCAGATTTAGGTGCACGTTAAACAACTCCAGGAGGTCGCAATTTCCGGAGCCCTCCACTACGACATCTCTCATAATCATATGGTGGGTTTGAGATGCTAAACCCCACATATCAATCAACGCAGGCCCTTTTGTAAAGTTCATACAAGAAATGTTGATAATGATCAAATATCATGGACTTTCCCATTGCAGCATATACAACTTACTTTTAAAGTGCTCTGCGACTACCTTCAATGTTTTCCACTGAGATTTAGCTCATGCAGGTCTTCCTCTACTATCATCCTTTAGCAAACTAGTTCAATAAACATTATCGTCATATTTGTTTTGTCTTTGCATGAAACGACATGATACGTTTTTACCTCATATACTGATACTACTCAAAGCAGCCGCAAAAGTCTGTGTGGTATGTTTTAGCCGATGCACGTTTCGATGCTATAGATAATACTGGCACATTCATTTGAGCGGAGAGGGAGCGATACGAATCAATTTAACAAGGAAGGCACAGCATATTACAATTTTCTAAGCCCCAAAACCGTGAATCTACCTGAATAAAAAAGTATCAGTTAGATATTGTTTTTTTCTGAGGAGACAGATTTATGTAGAATACAATACCACATGAGAATTATGGTAACAAATAATGTCAATAAACAAATTCGAAAAAACATGAAAATCTTGCCACAGGCGGGTACAAGGAAGTGCCAATTTCTTTAAATTTTTCAGAGGAACTATTTTTCAAAAGCTTCGACAATGTCTGTGCGAAAGCAGCCAAGTTTGCATACAGTTATAGATGCTTATTTATGCTGCGGCCACACCATCCCTTAATTGAGGTGAACCTGTGCACGAGCATACTTTTCAGGGATTTCTGGCATTTCATGAAAAAAGCTTGTTTGGGATGGCATTCGCTTGTAGCAATTCGGTGAAATGTGCACTCACTGTACAATTTATATAAACAAATAGTGCCTGTAAACAACTTTGTGCTTTTTTTCATCCAAGAATAATATTTGGATGGTACAAACTCCTTCTGTTTGACAGTATTCATAGAACTGACTGTCACAGCTTCCAAATGATGTGTTATTGCAATAGCAATTATAAGGACAGTCTCGGCTGGTTTTTGGCATTGCTGCTGCTATCATTCACGTATATGTATGTATGTATGTATGTATGTATGTATGTATGTATGTATGTATGTATGTATGTATGTATGTATGTATGTATGTATGTATGTATGTATGTATGTATGTATGTATGTATGTATGTATGTATGTATGTATGTATGTATGTATGTATGTATGTATGTATGTATGTATGTATGTATGTATGTATGTATGTATGTATGTATGTATGTATGTATGTATGTATATATGTATGTATGTATCTATGTATGTATGTATGTATGTGTGTATGTATGTATGTATGTATGTATGTATGTATGTATGTATGTATGTATCTATGTATGTATGTATGCTATATATGTATATGTATATATTGTTAAGGCGTTTATTAGCCGGCAACGAGCGAGAATATGCAATGGCGACAGTCACAGCAAAGCACGGGCTCTCAGCGCGAGCGGCGTCCTTGTTGGGTAGCCCCACTAGAAGGTACTCAAGAGTTCGACCAATTTCATAGTTCGGAGGCTTCGCTACAATTACCCCGGGGTCGAAGAGAGAGCCGCCTGGCGACCTAACAGCTTGTTATTATTAGCGGGTCATAATAAGCCTTCAGGCGCTCCACGTTGACGATGTCTCGCCCACGGCGGCGCATGTCCGAAGATTGTTCAACGGGTTCGATCAGATAGTTGACGGGTGAGGTGCGCTCGATGACACGGTAGGGGCCTTCGTATTTGGGACGTAGTTTGGAAGAGAGGCCAGCGGCAGAGGTCGGGATCGAGAGCCATACAAGCGCACCAGGAAGGAACATGGGCTCAGAAGTGGTGGAGCCATCACGGATACTGTTCTGCCGCTCTTGCTCTTGCGTCGTAAAAGTCTTGGCAAGCTCGCGACACTCTTCAGCAAGCCTGGCTGTCTCGGAAATAGGTGTACACTCAGATGGATCCGGCGTGTACGGGAGTATCGTGTCCATGGTGTGCGACGGGTGCCTTCCGTACAGCAAGTAGAAAGGTGAAAAACCAGTCGTGCTCTGAGGGGCGGTGTTGTAGGTGTAGGTGACGAAGGGCAGTATATTATCCCAATTAGTGTGGTTGGCAGCGACGTACATAGAAAGCATGTCGCCGAGGGTGCGGTTAAAGCGTTCGGTGAGGCCATTCGTCTGTGGGTGGTGAGCAGTAGTTTTGCGGTGGACAGAATGGCACTCCGTCAGAATGGCTTCGACGACTTCCGACAAGAAGACACGGCCTCGATCGCTGAGAAGCTCTTGGGGTGGTCCGTGGCGCAGTATAAATCGATGCAGCAGGAAGGACGCAACATCGCGCGCAGCAGCCGCAGGGAGAGCGGCGGTTTCGGCGTATCGCGTTAAATGGTCAACGGCAACGATGGCCCAGCGGTTACCAGCCGACGTCAGAGGAAGTGGTCCATACAAATCGATACCTACGCGCCCAAAGGGACGGTCAGGGCAAGGTAACGGTTGTAGACTGGCGTGCGACATGTGGGCTGACGCTTTACGGCGTTGGCAAGTGAGGCAAGAGCGAACGAACTGCTGCACATAGCGGTACATCCCGCGCCAGAAGTAGCGTTGTCGAATGCGATGGTAGGATTTGAATACCCCAGAGTGCGCGCATTGCGGATCAGAATGAAATGATTCACATATCTCTGACCGCAGACTGCGGGGTATCACGAGTAACCACTGCCGGCCGTCGGCGTCGTAATTGCGTTGGTGTAGGAGGCCGTCACGAATGGCGAAATGGCGAGCTTGACGACGCAATGCACGCGTGGATGGCGTTGCGGATGGATCAGAGAGCATGTCGATGAGCGGGCCGATCCAATTATCCTTTCGCTGTTCGGTAGCGATGATGTCAACATCAATGGCAGAAACAGCAGCCGAGGATACTGAGCAGAGCACATCACCTTCAGGCAGAGGGGAGCGCGAGAGGGCGTCGGCGTCAGCATGCTGGCGTCCGTTGCGGTACAGCACGCGGATATCGTAGTCTTGTAAGCGAAGAGCTTAACGGGCGAGATGGCCTGAGGGATCCTTCAATGATGAAAGCCAGCATAGTACATGATGGTCGGTGACGACATCGAATGGGCGACCATACAAATAAGGTCGAAACTTTGCAAGAGCCCAGACGATCGCCAGGCACTCTTTCTCCGTGACGGTGTAGTTTTTCTCGGCTCTCGTGAGCGTAAGGCTTGCATATGCTACGACATATTCAGGGAATCCGGGTTTTCGCTGCGCCAGGACAGCGCCGAGGCCTACTCCGCTGGCGTCCGTGTGCACCTCCGTTGGGGCTGTAGGGTCGTAGTGGCGTAGAATGGGAGGCGACGTCAACAAATGGCGGAGCTTCGCGAACGCGTCATCGCACTCGGATGACCACGAATTGAAGGGCCCGTTGCTTCCAAAGAGCTTCGTCAGCGGTGATATGATCGTGGCGAAATTTCGTATGAAGCGTCGGAAGTATGAGTACAGGCCCACGAAACTACGCAGTTCTTTGACAGATGCAGGTTTGGGGAATTCGGCCACGGCCTGAAGCTTGGCAGGATCAGGAAGAATGCCGTCTTTGGACACGACGTACCCCAGTATGGTGAGTTGCCGTGCTGCAAAGCGACACTTTTTCAGATTTAGTTGTAAGCCGGCATTGCTCACACGTGCGAAAACTTCTTTCAGACGTTGGAGATGCGTGGAGAAATCCGGAGCAAAGACAATGACATCGTCGAGGTACCACAAGCACGTCTACCATTTCAAGTTGCGCAGAACGGTGTCTATCATGCGCTCAAAGGTCGCAGGTGCATTACATAGACCAAACGGCATGACGTTAAACTCGTACAAGCCGTCTGGCGTGACGAAGGCGGTCTTTGGTCGAGCGTCGTTAGCCATGGGTACTTGCCAGTACCCCGAGCGCAGATCGAGAGAAGAAAAAAAATCGGCTCCATGAAGGCTGTCAATCGCGTCATCGATGCGTGGCAGTGGATAAACATCCTTGCGAGTGATCTTATTGAGCCGTCTGTAGTCCACACAGAACCGCACAGAACCGTCTTTCTTCGCAACAAGAACAACAGGAGACGCCCATGGACTGTCGGAGGGCCGAATAACGTCGCGTCGGAGCATATCGTCAACCTGATCCTTAATTACTCGACGTTCAGCAGGCGACACGCGATATGGACGTTGCCGTAAAGGTGGATGGGCACCAGTGTCGATGCGATGCGTAACAACGGACGTGCGACCGAGAGAACTTCGCCCGACATCGAAAGAAGAACGATATTCTTGTAACAGGTCCAGAAGTTGGGAACGCTGTACGGCCGTAAGGTTGTCAGCGATGGAGGGGCCAAATACATCAGCAGACGACGAATCAGAAGTGGAAACAGCATTGATGGTACACGACCTGGGAACGCGCGTGTCATCGGGTACGTCCAGGACTTGTGCGTCGTCGACTGGTTCCACTCTGCCGAGACATTCCCCTCGAAGCAAGGTAACAGCGTACGGGAACGGGTTGGTTACAAAAATAGCAGTGTTGCCCTGGTTGACCTGCACGGTCGCGAAAGGTACTAGCAGCCCTTTCCTGCTGCAAGCAGGAAAGGGTTGCTATATATATATATATATATATATATATATATATAAAGGTTACATATATATATATATATATATATAATGAGATATAACAGACAGTAATGCCAAGGAATGTACAGGGGAAGTTATGAAAATCAATGGAATATAAATAAGAAGAAAGAAAAGTGGATGAAAAAATTACCAACTGTGAGCAGGAATCGAACCTACGACCTTCGAATTACGCGTTCGAACGCGTAATCGAACGCGTAATTCGAAGGTCGTAGGTTCGATTCCTGCTCACAGTTGGTAATTTTTTCATACACTTTTCTTTCTTCTTATTTATATTCCATTGATTTTAATAACTTCCCCTGTACATTCCTTGGCATTACTGTCTGTTATATCTCATTAATATTGTGTTAAAAACACGGAAAAACGAGCCCTTAGGTATACGCTTCTTTCCCTTATATATATATATATATATATATATATATATATATATATATATATATATATATATATATATAAACATATATATATACATATATATAATCCAGTAGATCCTCCGTGAGCGGTCACAACGTGGTTTATTTCGATGTTTCGGCCTAGAGTCTGGCCTTCATCAGGATATATATATATATATATATATATATATATATATATATATATATATATATATATATATATATATATATATAGTTAAGAATGAAGGAGCACACTTACGAAAATTTGATAATTGTTTACTCTACGTTTCGGCCGTGGCACGGCCTTCGTCAGAATTAACCAATATATATATATATATATATATATATATATATATATATATATATATATATATATATATATATAAATATATATTGGTTATATTGGTTATTATATATATATATATATATATATATATATATATATATATATATATATATATATATATATATATGGGATATGGCACAACGGGAGCGTTGTCAACAAGGATAAATATATTTATTTCCCAACAGTTTCGGGAGGGGACCTCCCTTCATCAGGGGATGAGTTATACTGACATGAACTTCCTTGCTGCCGCGTCCCTCTCGCCTTGAAAGACGTTTGCAATATATATATATTGCAAGGGAGTTTATTAGCGATGCCAGGTAGTAGGCAGGCAGCCGGTACGGACAGAAATGCTCGAGCTGTCCAGCGTCTACAGCTCGTGCACCCACTCGCGCTTCGCACTCAGAGAGAGATGGTCCCACTAGGCAGTGCCTTGCGAATTCCCCACTACAATATATATATATGCACACACACAGGGAAGGATGCGCTAGCCTCCTTTCTCTGTGGAGCGAACACCACTGAGTCATCTGCGCACGCGCCCGTTTCGTGAGCGAATAGGGTAGGGAGATATATTGTTGCCGCGCTATCGCGGCAACGATCAGCACCCGGCGCTTGCCCGCACAGCAGGCGAGAGCTTCTACGGGCTGCACTATCACCACGAAAAAACGATGCAAAAAGAGTACCTGGAATGGCCGTCTACATATACGTGCGCTCTACACACAATAAGCTGCCACCAGCGGCGACACACGACGTATAGCCTTTAGTAGAAGCATGCACTGCCCACAGGAGGCGTTTCTCTTCATTGCCGTCACTACGCACGAGCCTTGTTGTGGTCATCTACTGTGACCACGCCGCACGGAACTTGGTTACCCAGCAAGTGCACGCTTCCTACATATAATGTTGCCGCTAATTATGCTAGCCTTGCTTTGTAAAACATTCAAATAAGTTGCTATCGCATTCACTGCTTCGCCCTTTTGGCAAAACTGTGACTTTTCACAAAGCCCTGATAGTCCAATTCATGAAGAGTGTGCGAACACTGCCCTACCTAGTACGCAAGCGAAACGCATTCATTAGGGGGCGACTTCATAACTTCTGGCCCCATATACTATGATAGACTATGCTATACCTTATGCTCCCTACTCCTCCTAAGATCATTCCTCACCCTAGTTTCCCTTTCCGATCTTTGCTATATTATGCACTATGCGAAGCTATGCTATGCTGGGAGCTGCTTGGCACATATTTGCTTTTTTGGGTGCACACTTATAGAGCTTTTGCGAACACCTCACGGGAGAACATTCCTCTGAAAGAACTTTGCTCCACTGTAACAAAAATCGCAAAGCCTCCGTAGAACACACAGCAGACTGTCACAGTGAAACCTTGAAAGGGGCAACTAATACTAGTGCACATGCAAAGTATCAAGTAGGCCATTTTTCGTTTTGCGTGCACAGACCCAAGGACACGCTACGAGTGCTGCCCTCACTAGTTCCACACCTAATTCTTTCTTTTTTGGTGGTGCTAGAACACCAAAGTATTACACTCGTATTAGATTACGATTGCCTGGCAGGTAAATGCACACAAATATAGAGCGAAAAAATAAGCAATTACGATAAAGTAAAAAGGGCCGAATGCTAATATACAGGCTCCTAGGAACCTTCTTACACTGGTGGGGCTGATCTTTGGCCTTTATTTCTGTTGTTGGTGTGTAACGACTAAATAAAATAGTTTTTTTGTCTTCTATAGCATACCTGAACAGACTTGTACCAGTGCATGCACATGGCCCTGTTTACATTACAGTGCTTTAACCTTCGCACCTCACACATGTTGCAACAGCTGATGGTGCAAGGAGAATGCCAATATCGTCCTTGTACATTTTGCAACCATTCTTGAAGATGTAATTTCCATCCACAAGTGGCACATATTTTAGTCGCCTGACCATGTCATTCCTGAAATGTCAATGAAAATACATTGTCAAAATTTGGTTTGGTTTTATATTTAAAGATATTCAGACTTCACGCCAAGCTTCTAAAATTCATATTGACCAAGCATATTAACTAAGCCAAGTAAGAAAAGCTTCAAATAACAAAGAGAATCGGCTAAAAAATTTCAGTCCACAATCAGAGTAAGCAATAAAACTCTGTCCCAAGGCAATCAATTAAAACCATCTTTTGCATCATATTTCACAATAGCAGCAGACTTTGGTACTTATAGTATATACTGAAAGTGGGAAACAGCTTGTTATGCACAGATTTTAGTGAATCTTTAACAATGTTCGTGCATGTGGTGGTTCAGTTACAATGTCTATACATAGTCGCGTAATAGGGTTTCACTGAAAACAATAGACGCTCCATAGTGGCTTGGCTGCAGATGCTCATAGCCAGCTAATTTAGTGTTAAGCAGAATGGTGAAGTGAGAAAATGCATCTGTTTTCTCAACAAGACCTGCGTGCATAGATTGATTGTGCCACCTAAAGGTCCCCTGAAACCGAAATTTTAGAGCCAGAATCTTTTGTGTTCCATTCTCCCACACACATAGGTATCTGAAACCATTTATTACATTTTTTGCTGCGTTCTTGGGATAATTTCTAGGTCCTGCTTGCTCCTTACGCCAGTGGTGTTTTAAACAGTGCAAGAAAGAAACAATCGTTCAAATAGTGGTGAAGATAGTTTTTTTCCTGAGAGAGATTGCGAAATAAGTGTCCATCCAGCAGCTGCAAACAAAGTTCAGCAGAAGACTGTACCTGATGCTGCATCACCCACCTAATTTTAGTCTTTCAGCAAGCTATGTCACTGCAGTTCAGCCTAGCACATAGTACCGTAAAATCTCATGAAGTCAAATTCTGGTAATTCCAACTTACAGTAATTAAAACTGACGCCCTGGTCCTCTCAAAGCCCGAAGTATCTGAATGGGGAAAAACTTCTAATACTTCGAATGCATTGGTACCGACAAATAACGGCTAGTTCAAACTGGAAGGCCCTGGCTTTCGGCCACCTTTGCAGAAATTGACCTACAATCATCACTTAAGATACTCATGACTTCCATCTGTGTAAAACAAGTGTAGTAACTGATTTACATCTATGCTTTTATGGTTTTAAAAGTAGTTTGCTGCTACTGCTGTATGGGTGGCATGACCCAGTGCAGCAATGTTTGCCTTTAGCCGTCTTCCTTCAGACAAGTTTCAATATTGTTCTAAATAAACTGATAAAGAAAGACTAAATTTCGATTGCATTACTCTGCTATGTGAATGATTGTGTTTTGGAACACAAATCGCTTCGCATATTTTGCCACTTTGGCCCACTGCTCACGTGAATGCACCTCTGCTTGTATCTAGCGTATCCCTGACTAATCAAATTGTGTTCAATGTTAGCGCATGAACTTAAATTTATGACATGACCTGCCACAAATGTACAGTATACGCTAATTAGCAGGAATGAGCCCAAAGGTGCCTTCGATGGATTCTTGCCGCACCGTGTGATGTGATTTTTCTTCATTATAGAGACTGCTTGCTAATTTGAAATATTTTATAGTCTGCACTGAGTTCAAATTAAGGAGCTTTTACTGTAACAACAGTGCTCCTACGGGCTTTTGTGCAAATTTCGTGAAATTTCGTTTGGTGTTTTGACGCAATCACTGATGCCAAAAATGTATCTCAACTAATAATGCTGGCTCATTGCAGTGGAGCATTTTCAATTCAGTAAGATGATCATCAGACAAACACTTCTTACGACATAAGAGTTGCTAACACTTTCAATTCAATTCAATTCAGTTTATTCCGACATCACAGGAGACATTACAAAAGTCACAACAGTGATGCTGTGGGGCGAAAGCAAAAAGCCATTAAGGCTTGACGAAGGCTTTCGCACCATTTGACAACATAGCAACAGCAACAGCAGCATGAGATCATCAGTTATTATACAATATCAAAACATGTACTTCAAGGTCATGCCGATTTGCATTTTATTAACACGTTGAAAAACATTTACAGAACGGAGCAGTATAAATGGTTTATTGTAAGAAACTGTTTAAGGTTAGTGGCAGTAAGTAGCTCATCATCTGGCGACCATAGTTAGTACGTGTGTAAGGAATTTTCCAGTCATCGGTAGCTCGTGTGCTATAGGGGCAGGTATAGGGTGTCAAACGCGCTAAATCAGTAAGAAAAGAGTCGTGATTCTTTAAGGAAGTACGATATCGCTTCATTAAAATTGTATTGTATATCTCAGGCATTGGTTGTAAATTAAGGGCTTCGAAAATGGGTTTGGAATGTTCATCGCGAGGAACACCTGTAATTATGCGCACAGCCTTTTTCTGTAATCTATATATTCGGCCTAAGTTCTTTTCCGATGTGGTGCCCCATACTAGATAGCAATAGCTTAATGTAGATAAAAATAGCGAATTATATAGTAAGAGTTTAATTTTTTGTGGCAAGAGAAAACGTAAGCGCGATAAGATACCTACAGTACGAGAAAGTTTAGCATGGACAAACTCAGCCTGATCCTTCCATAGCATGTTTTCGTGGAAAAAAACTCCCAGAGTTTTCACTATCGGTTCAATCCTTATAGATTCTGAGCCAATCACTAATGATAAATCGCAGTTTACGGGCTTATTTATTGGACGAAAGAGCACAGATTTTGTTTTTGAGGTGTTTATAATTAGCGAATTTCTTATGCTCCAAATGTGCAGCAGTTTCAAGACACTATTTGCTTTGTCAACTAGTTTATGCAAATCGCAGTCTTTAAAAAATAAGCTGGTATCATCTGCATAAATAATAAATGTTGTATTGTTATCGATGTTTGTCAAGTCGTTCACATACAGATTAAAAAGCAGGGGACCCAGAATACTTCCTTGGGGCACGCCATGTGACAGTTTTTTAAAACTAGATGCGTAGCCATTTATATCTACTTTTTGCTGTCGGTATTTCAAATAGGTTTTTATGACACTTATAAAGTTCCCCCGAAAACCGTAGTGTTCTAGTTTTTTAATTAATGTAATGTGGTTGATTCTGTCAAATGCTTTTGAGAAATCTACAAAAATTCCAAGTGTATATATTTCCTTTTCAAATGCATCGAGTATGATTTCTTTTTGCATTAGTAGGGCAGTTTCTGTTGAGCGCTGCTTTGTGAAACCAAATTGAAAAGGCGTCATAATGTGGTGCTTGGTTAAGAATGACACTATTCGTTTATGTAACAACTTTTCAATTACTTTAGAAAATACAGGTAAAATAGAAATTGGTCTGTAATTGGTCATGCTATTTTTGTCACCACCTTTGAAAATAATAGAAACTTTGGCTATCTGAAGACGACTAGGAAACGTGCCCAATGAGAAGATTAAGTTAATGATGTATTCTAAAATAGGAGATATGACATGAATAACATGCTTAACTGGACGGATTTCCAGGCCGTCTACGTCACAACACCTGCTATTCTTTAGTGACATGAAATCTGCCGTAACCTCCTGTGTAGTCACTGGAAATAGAAATGCACTTTCGCCTACTTGCGAACCCATGAATCGCGCAAAATTATTGTCGTGCGAGCTCTCTCCAATAGAGGTAAAGAATTTATTGAAAGCTTCAGCAAGGTCATCACCAGTTAGAACGCGGTTGTCTACAATGAGTTTAGTCGGGTATGTGCTATCATCCGAGTGTGGGTGGAGCAACATGTTTAACTTTTTCCAGATGGCTTCGGACGTTTTGGTTTTTTCAGGGCTGAAAAGGTTGCTAAAATATTCAAGTTTGCTTTTCCTTAATAAGGAGTTTGTAGTATTTCTATGTTTTCTAAATGTCTTCAAGTCTTCTTTGTCTCTAGATATTAGAAATTTCTGGTAAAGTGCATTTTTTACTTTTATAGCTTGAAGGCATTCCGAAGTAATCCAAGGCTTTCTTGCCTTGCGTGGTCTGCGTTTTGCTTTGAGCGGAAAGCACTTGTTGTAGGCTTCACTAAAACGTTCGATGAAAACATTATACGCTGTGTCTGCATCAGTTTCACGGAAAACAGCGTCCCATTTTATCTTGGATATATATGCAGCGAACATATCAATTGTGCTAGGACATATGTACCGGAATGGGGTAGGCGGTGGCTTTGCATCCCTAAGTTGAAGCTTCTTTTGACTTAAAATTGAGTAAACAGGCAAATGGTCGCTAATATGTGTCTTAAGGACACCCGAGCAAAGAGGTGCACTTGTGCTATTTGTTATAATGACGTCGATAAGTGTGCAGGATTGGGCATGAAATCGAGTGGGGTGTTTTATAACATTTTTAAATGCGTTTGATTCCATGATATTGCAAAGTTCAAGACGTTGGGGGCTGGAAGTTAGCATATCAATGTTTAGGTCACCCCCGATAGTAAGATTGTAACCATTTTCATTGACCCACGACAGGAAAGTGTCTAAAAACGTAAAAAAGTTGCACATGTTACATTTGGGGGGGCGGTATACCACAGAAAAAATACCCGAAGAACATTTTACAGTCATAATCTCGTAATCGTCAGTAACCACAGAAAAAGCCTCGAGTATTTCACACTCAAACACATCTTTGACCAGGAGCATAACACCACCACCTAATTTATCACTGCGGTTCAAGAAATACGTGGCATAGCTAGGTATACGAAGAACGTCGGATTCATGGCGATACCAGGTTTCAGTAACCATGATGACGTCAAAGGAGAACTCAAACGATTCAAGCAGTATTGCTATCTCATCTGCCTTGTTTCTGGCTGATTGCGCATTTATATGAAGGTAGGAAATGTGGTGTTTTCTACCAGATACCAATAGGCTCAACTGGTGTGGCGTTAAGCAGTTGTTTGCAAAAGGTCCATTAAAGCCACCTCACCAAGTCACCTGAACAGCTTGGCTACCTGAATGAAATGTAGGCACTATTAGAGTTTACTTCAACATGCTGATAGTAAGTTGCGTGTACTTAAAGTGATAAGAGTTTCGAGAAATCTACATAGGGAAATATTCCCAAGTGGCTGTAGTCTTCATTCAAGGTGATTACGATATACAACTTCATATTCGTCGTGTGATTGTCAGCTAGGAAGACAACGGCGAAGTTGTAAAAATATGTTTCATCCTAATCATACAGAACGAAAATGCGTTTGGAGATTAGGAGACTAAGTCTACGATACAAAGTATGAGGGACTGCTAATAACTGTGATTTGCTCGTAACAGTAGCCTTGGAACGTATAGTTGGTGGAAGGTGTCATTCGACTGTTTTGCAACGTGCTCCTTGTTGACCAAAGGTGTTTGAGTGTACTCATCGCCAGATTTGCCTTTCTGGACACCACTGATTGGCCTAGCTGAATTATGTGCCACAAATTTAGCAAGTGATGAGATTTAATGCTTCAACATTGTGTAAGACATCTGGCAAACAAAGCCATTTCAGCTCAGCTGTACTGAGTGTCGGGCTCACTATCCACTCAACACCTGCAGGATCCACGCTAGTGCAGCGGTAGCATCACTCTTCAAGACAAAACTACATAGCACAAGTTAACACCGATTGTTCTCAGACACGGTTTGTTCACCTGCCTTTGGATATTGTAGCAGCTCAAGAGAACAAAATAAGAAGGGTGGTAATGTGGAAGAGCAGATTATAATCGCTTTATGTGTTTGGTCTCTCTTGCATGACAGGCCCCGCCGCGGTGGTCTGGTGGCTAAGGTACTCAGCTGCTGACCCGCGGGTAGCAATATCAAATTCCCGCTGCGGGGGCTGCATTTTTATGGAGGCAAAAATGCTGTAGGCTTTTATGCTCAGACTTGGGCTCAGATTAAAGAACCCCAGGCGGTTGAAATTTCCGGAGCCTTTCACTACGGCGTCTTTCAATCATACGGTGGTTTTGGAACACTAAACCCGACATAACAATCAATCTCTTGCCCGACGGTGCATTCAGAGGAGCCTGGCCCGTCGAGCGCCCTGCAGTCACCAGCAATGGCTGGTTTCTTTGACAAGTTCAGGTTGCAAATCAGTGTCAAGAAGTAGATTATAACTATAATTGGTTGTAGCTGCCATTATATACAGTATGTGGCTTCATTAGTGGTTCAACTCTTTTATTGATTATGTAACCCAATTCTTACAAGATTTCAAAAACTGTTTCAAAGTCTAATTGAAGTCATGTGTGCCTCGTATCCTATATGAAATTATGCTCGTTAACATTTTCCACAATGATCAGACAGAGTAGTGTAATCAATATACCATATGGTGAAGTGGCACACTTTTCATGTGGACAAAGGGGAGAAGAAAGGCACGACATTCTCGTTCCCTTTGTCCGTGTGAAAAATGCGCTACTTAACAATACAACATAAAAAACAGTCACAAACTAGCCCCGCTCTCAACCTTACTGATCTGTCTAGTAAGTCTCATATATGGATCTCTTTTTTTGCATTAGTAAACCTGCAGTTCTTGAAACTCTGACACATTCGAATTTTCGCATCTTGCCTTATGACTGCGTGCGCTATCCCTGGGACATCACACTCCGCGTACCTTTGCAAAAGAAGGGCAGCTGGATAAACTGCTTGGACTCTAAACAAGCATAATTTCGACTGTAAGGCATGCTTGGATGTAAAAAAAAAAAAAAAACGCCAGGCCTCCGCGGAAGGCACAGCACAGTCGCAGCGAATGCTAGAATAGCGGCCTTTTAAGGCATTTTCTAAACACTCATACACTCATTGTGGTACCTGCTGCAAGGACACTTGCTGGATATGCACTAGGATATTAATAGTAATATTTTCTGAATAATAGGCTGGCATTTTCTATGCTATTTTTCATCATTCTTCTGAGAAGCGTGGTATTTGCTAAACAGTTGCAAGGAATTTTGTGCCAATTGTTTATGCAGTGGCTGACGACGATGAATTTCGCCTGAAGTGGGTATGCGCCACAGTTAATAAGTGATCAAGAACAAGCTTTTGTAATGGGTTGGAGCATTGTATCACCCACTCCTTACGCTATTTGCATTGTGCGACGATTGTTTGTTCTTTCGCTGTTTTAAAACATTTTATTACTCATAATAATGCGATTGCTTTCCCAACAGCCTGCCTGAGGCAAATTTACGAACAAGCCTCAAGAACTGGCGTGTCTCAGTGCTAATATACTGGGCTGACATGCAGCAGACCCGCGTTCGAGCCCCGCTTTTTCCTTGGTACTAGGTTCTTTTTCTTAACCAGGATATTGATTACGGAGAACACCGGCGATGAACAACTGCGGAGCGGCACGTGACCCGAGTTTTGATCTCACCACATATTTTGCTGTAAAACAGCACAAAATTCCAAAGACAAAAAAATGCTGCGCAGTCACCATGGTGTGCCATGTGACTAGGACCTCTGCCTGATATAGGTGTGTTCGTTATAGTAAATTTTAGTTGCGAGTTCAATGCCATGTCATCTCTTCCTCCACCTGTCTGTGTGTAATTTTAGGCTGTTTTCACATTCTAGCATAAGCCACAAACTAGCCGAA
>NW_027464851.1:0-10000 GCF_043290135.1 Rhipicephalus microplus
TCGCCCCGGCTGACGCAGTTTTCGCGCCGCCCCGGCTGACGCGGTTTCGTGCCGCCCCGGCAGACGCGGTTTTCGCGCCGCCCCGGCTGACGCGGTTTCGTGCCGCCCCGGCAGACGCAGTTCGGACTTAGCACTTTTCGGCTGTGCCTGGCTGGCGGCCCACTCACTCGATCGCCATGTCTGTTTGCCACAGTTTTCCCGGTGGTGCCGCACCGGGCTCGCCCCGGCAGACGTTTTTTTTTTCTTCGCCCCGGCTGACGCAGTTTTCGCGCCGCCCCGGCTGACGCGGTTTCGTGCCGCCCCGGCAGACGCGGTTTTTTGCGCCGCCCCGGCTGACGCGGTTTTTGCCGCCCCGGCTGACGCAGTTCGGACTTAGCACTTTTCGGCTGTGCCTGGCTGGCGGCCCACTCACTCGATCGCCATGTCTGTTTGCCACAGTTTTCCCGGTGGTGCCGCACCCGGGCTCGCCCCGGCTGACGCAGTTTTCGCGCCGCCCCGGCTGACGCGGTTTCGTGCCGCCCCGGCAGACGCGGTTTTCGCGCCGCCCCGGCTGACGCGGTTTCGTGCCGCCCCGGCAGACGCAGTTCGGACTTAGCACTTTTCGGCTGTGCCTGGCTGGCGGCCCACTCACTCGATCGCCATGTCTGTTTGCCACAGTTTTCCCGGTGGTGCCGCACCCGGGCTCGCCCCGGCTGACGCAGTTTTCGCGCCGCCCCGGCTGACGCGGTTTCGTGCCGCCCCGGCAGACGCGGTTTTCGCGCCGCCCCGGCTGACGCGGTTTCGTGCCGCCCCGGCAGACGCAGTTCGGACTTAGCACTTTTCGGCTGTGCCTGGCTGGCGGCCCACTCACTCGATCGCCATGTCTGTTTGCCACAGTTTTCCCGGTGGTGCCGCACCCGGGCTCGCCCCGGCAGACGCGTTTTTTTTTTTCTTTCGCCCCGGCTGACGCAGTTTTCGCGCCGCCCCGGCTGACGCGGTTTCGTGCCGCCCCGGCAGACGCGGTTTTTTTGCGCCGCCCCGGCTGACGCGGTTTTTGCCGCCCCGGCTGACGCAGTTCGGACTTGGCACTTTTTGGCTGAGCCTGGCTGGTGGCCCACTCACTCGATCGCCATGTCTGTTAGCCACAGTTTTCCCGGTGGTGCCGCACCCGGGCTCGCCCCGGCTGACGCAGTTTTCGCGCCGCCCCGGCAGACGCGGTTTTCGCGCCGCCCCGGCTGACGCGGTTTTTGCCGCCCCGGCTGACGCAGTTCGGACTTGGCACTTTTTGGGCTGAGCCTGGCTGGCGGCCCACTCACTCGATCGCCATGTCTGTTTGCCACAGTCTTCCCGGTGGTGCCGCACCCGGGCTCGCCCCGGCAGACGCGTTTTTTTTTTCTTTCGCCCCGGCAGACGTGGTTCCCCCCCCCCCCTTTTCGCTCGCCCCGGCTGACGAGGTTTTCGCGCCGCCCCGGCTGACGCAGTTTTCGCGCCGCCCCGGCTGACGCGGTTTCGTGCCGCCCCGGCTGACGCGGTTTTCGCGCCGCCCCGGCTGACGCGGTTTTTGCGTCGCCCCGGCTGACACGGTTCGGACTTTGCACTTTTCGGCTGTGCCTGGCTGGCGGCCCACTCACTCGATCGCCATGTCTGTTTGCCACAGTTTTCCCGGTGGTGCCGCACCCGGGCTTGCCCCGGCAGACGCGTTTTTTTTTTTTCTTTTCGCCCCGGCTGACGCAGTTTTCGCCCCGCCCCGGCTGACGCGGTTTCGTGCCGCCCCGGCAGACGCGGTTTTTTGCGCCGCCCCGGCTGACGCGGTTTTTGCCGCCCCGGCTGACGCAGTTCGGACTTTGCACTTTTTGGCTGAGCCTGGCTGGCGGCCCACTCACTCGATCGCCATGTCTGTTTGCCACAGTTTTCCCGGTGGTGCCGCACCCGGGCTCGCCCCGGCAGACGCGTTTTTTTTTTTCCTTCGCCCCGGCAGACGTGGTTCCCCCCCCCCCCTCCGTCTTTCTTTTTGTTTTTTTTTTTCGCCGCGGCTGAAGTGGATTTTTCGGTGCCTCGACGCCCCGGTAGTCGCGGTTTTTCCGTTTCCGCACGGCCCCGGCTGACGCTGCTCGGTCACAGTCGCCTTTTGTGAGGATTGCAGACTTCTTGAGCGCGGGTGTTTTTTTTTTGTTGTTGTTGTTGTTTTATTACGCATTCGCTCCAGCAGACGCTGTTTAGACTTTTTGTTTCCTCTTTTATCCTGCGACGAGGTGACGAGGTTTATTCGGTGCCCCGCCGCCCCGGCTGAAGTGATTTTTCCTGTCCCGTGCCGCCCCGGCTGACGCGGTTGGGACTTCGCGTTTGTTCGGCCGCCACGGGTTTTGGCGCACTCGCTCGGTTGCTTGTTGTTGCCACTTGTTGCGAACCCAGGTTTCTTGAGCGAGCGCGGGCGTTTTTTCTTCCTTTCTTTCTTTGTTCTATGTGTTAGCGAATCGGCCTTTAATATCACACGAGGACTCACAACCAACAATTTTCAGTTTGAAGTGTAAAAAATCTGCAGGTGTTGACGTAACTGACTTGCCCCGTACCCTTGAGTACATCCATGAAGTTCTCGTAGTACTACTAAATCGCATTATTCCAAGTGGAGAAATTCCCATAAACTTGCAAACCTCTACACGAAAATCGGTGCGCGTGATAAAGTTGAAAATTATCGTCCGATATCAAATGTGCCTTCTATAACACAAATTCTAGGAAAAAAAAAAAAAACACTTGTTCGCCGTTTTCTGCGCCGTGACTGGCAGCACTCCGGCGAAGCGAAACGGGGTCGATTCGAGCACGATATCGGCGTCTTTCGACGTGCTCGCCGGCGACCGTCGCACGAGTACGTCGCACGAGCGCGTCTGCCGGGGCGCCGTTTGCGAAGCCGACGCAAAAGTGGGAACCGCCGCTCGGATGATCGCCGCTTTCGGCAGAGTGAGTGTTGGCACTCCGGGGAAGCGAAACAGCGTGAATGCGCCCACGAAATCGGCGTATTTTGAAGTGCCCGCCGGCGACCGTCGCACGAGTACGGTAAACCGCGTCAGCCGGGGCGTAGTTCGGGACGCCGACGAAAAAGTGGGAAGCGCAACTCGGATCTTCGCCGTTTTTGCAGGAGTGAGTGGCGGCCCTCCTGCGAGACCAAGAAGCATCGATTCGTGCACGAATTCGGCGCCTTTCGACGTGATCGCCGGCGACCGTCGCTCGAGTAGGGCAAACCGCGTCTGCCGGGGCGGGCTTCGGGACGCCGATGCGAAAGTGGGAAACGCTGCTCGGATGTTCGCCGTTTTTGGCCGAGTGAGTGCTGGCACTCGGGCGAAGCCAAACGGGGCCGATTACGGCACGATATCGGCGTCTTTCGACGTGCCCGGCGGCGACCGTCGCACGAGTACGGTAAACCGCGTCAGCCCGGGCGGAGTTCGGGACGCCGATGCGAAAGTGGAGAACGCCGCTCGGATCTTCGCCGTTTTTGGAGGAGTGAGTGGCGGCACTCCGGAGAAGCCAAGGAGCGCCAATTAGCGCACGATATCGGCGTCTTTCGACGCGCTCGCCGGCGACCGTCGAACGAGTAGGGCAAACCGCGTCTGCCGGGGCGGGGTTTACGACGCCGACGCAAAAGTGGGAACCGCCGCTCGGATGTTGGCCGTTTTTGGCAGAGTGAGTGCTGGCACACCGGCGACGCGAAAGAGCGCGAAAGCGCCCACGAAAGTGGCGTATTTGGACGTGCTTGACGGCGACCGCTGCAGGAGTACGAAAAACCACGTCAGCCGGGGCGAGCGACCCACGGCGGTCTGGGTGCTTATCGCTGCTATTATAGGGGCACCCCGGCAGACGCAGAAAAAAAAAATTTTTTTTCGACCTTCTTTTTTGCTGGTCGAGCTCGGGTAACCCAGGTCGCAATGGGAGCCGCGCACGAAAGCGGCGTCGCGAGACGCGTTCGCGGTCGCTAGTCGCACGAGCTCGGCAACCGCGTCAGCCGGCGCGGAGTTCGGGATGCCGACGGCTAAGTGGGTACCGCTGCTCGGATGTTCGCCGTTTTTGGCCGAGTGAGTGCTGGCACTCCGGCGAAGCGAAACGGGGCCGATTCGGGCACGATATCGGCGTATTTCGACGTGCTCGCCGGCGACCGTCGCACGAGTACGGCAAAGCGCGTCTGCCGGGGCGAGGTTTGCGATGCCGACGAAAAAGTGGGAAGCGCCGCTCGGATCTTCGCCGTTTTTGCAGGAGTGAGTGGCGGCCCTCCTGCGAGACCAAGAAGCATCGACTCGCGCACGATATCGGTGTCTTTCGACGTGCCCGCCGGCCACCGCCGCACGAGTACGGCAAACCGCGTATGCCGGGGCGGGGTTGGCGACGCCGACGCAAAAGTGGGAACCGCCACTAGGATGTTCGCCGTTTTTGGCAGAGTGAGTGCTGGCACACCGGCGACGCGAAAGAGCGCGAAAGCGCCCACGAAAGTGGCGTATTTGGACGTGCTTGACGGCGACCGCTGCAGGAGTACGAAAAACCACGTCAGCCGGGGCGAGCGACCCACGGCGGTCTGGGTGCTTATCGCTGCTATTATAGGGGCACCCCGGCAGACGCAGAAAAAAAAAATTTTTTTTCGACCTTCTTTTTTGCTGGTCGAGCTCGGGTAACCCAGGTCGCAATGGGAGCCGCGCACGAAAGCGGCGTCGCGAGACGCGTTCGCGGTCGCTAGTCGCACGAGCTCGGCAACCGCGTCAGCCGGCGCGGAGTTCGGGATGCCGACGGCTAAGTGGGTACCGCTGCTCGGATGTTCGCCGTTTTTGGCCGAGTGAGTGCTGGCACTCCGGCGAAGCGAAACGGGGCCGATTCGGGCACGATATCGGCGTATTTCGACGTGCTCGCCGGCGACCGTCGCACGAGTACGGCAAAGCGCGTCTGCCGGGGCGAGGTTTGCGATGCCGACGAAAAAGTGGGAAGCGCCGCTCGGATCTTCGCCGTTTTTGCAGGAGTGAGTGGCGGCCCTCCTGCGAGACCAAGAAGCATCGACTCGCGCACGATATCGGTGTCTTTCGACGTGCCCGCCGGCCACCGCCGCACGAGTACGGCAAACCGCGTATGCCGGGGCGGGGTTGGCGACGCCGACGCAAAAGTGGGAACCGCCACTAGGATGTTCGCCGTTTTTGGCAGAGTGAGTGCTGGCACTCCGGCGAAGCGAAAGAGCGCGAATGCGCCCACGAAAGTGGCGTGTTTGGACGTGCTTGACGACGACCACCGCAGGAAAACGAAAAACCACGTCAGCCGGGGCGAGCGACCCATGGCGGTCTGGGTGCTTATCGCTGCTATTATAGGGGCACCCCGGCAGACGCAAAAAAAAAAAAAATTTTTTTTCGACATTCTTTCTTGCTCGTCGACCTCGGGTGACCCAGGTCGCAGTGGGAGCCGCGCACGAAAGCGGCGTCGCGAGACGGCTTCGCGGTCGCTAGTCGCACGAGCTCGGCAACCGCGTCTGCCGGGGCGGAGTTCGGGACGCCGACGGCTAAGTGGGAACCGCCGCTCGGATGTTCGCCGTTTGTGGCCGAGTGAGTGCTGGCACTCCGGCGAAGCCAAACGGGGCCGATTCCGGCACGATATCGGCGTCTTTCTACGTGCTCGCCGGCGACCGTCGCACGAGTACGGCAAAGTGCGTCTGCCGGGGCGGGGTTTGCGACGCGTACGCAATAGTGAGAACCGTCGCTCGGATGTTCGTCGTCTTTCGCCGAGCCAGTGCTGGCACTCCGGCGAAGCCGAACGGAGCCGATTCGGGCACGATATCGGCGTCTTTCCACGTGCTCGCCGGCGACCGTCGCACGAGTACGGTAAACCGCGTCAGCCGGGGCGGAGTTCGGGACGCCGATGCGAAAGTGGGAAGCGCCGCTCGGATCTTCGCCGTTTTTGGAGGAGTCAGTGGCGGCACTCCGGTGAAGCCAAGGTGCGCCAATTCGCGCACGATATCGGCGTCTTTCGACGTGCCCGCCGGCCACCGTCGCACGAGTACGGCAAACCTCGTCTGCCGGGGCGGGGTTTGCGACGCCGACGCAAAAGTGGGAACCGCCGCTCGGATGTTCGCCGTTTTTGGCAGAGTGAGTGCTGGCACTCCGGCGAAGCGAAAGAGCGTGAATGCGCCCACGAAAGTAGCGTATTTGGACGTGCTTGACGGCGACCGCCGCAGGAGTACGAAAAACCACGTCAGCCGGGGCGAGCGACCCACGGCGGTCTGGGTGCTTATCGCTGCTATTATAGGGGCACCCCGGCAGACGCAGAAAGAAAAAAAAAAAAAAAATGGGGACATGGCGTGCGTCACCGTGCGGCTTCGCAGCGTTGCCGAAGTCGCCGAGCCCTTCGACTGAGCCGAACGGCGGACAGGGAACGTTGGTCGGCCGTTCTAACCTGTCGGTGCCACGCCGAGACGTCGTTAAGGAAAACCGCGTCGTGGGCCTCTACGACGCCGTCGAGTCGTTGTACGTTTGGTGTCCAGCGTGTCGGCGGCGAGTAGCGGACACGTCGTTCACGACTTCGGTCTTTCGCAGTCGACGCGAACTTGCGGAGAGTCGTGGTGCCTCACGTTTTCGGCAGAAACCGCGGCGGAATTTTCCCGTGCGTGCGCGCACGACCTCGGTGCTGTGCCGTCAGCGTAGTGTTGCACAAACTCGTGGCCTACCCAAGGTGCGGTACGTTTGCGGCCGTATCCTCGGTGGGAATTTCGTGAGTAGGGTCGCAAATTCTACGACCTCGGCGGGTTTGAGAGCGACGTAGACTTGTGGCACGCTCAACGTGCCACACGTTTCGGGGCACACCCGCGGTGAAATTTTCTCGAGTACGCTCGTATTAGTGCCCAAGGAGGTCTGGGTACTTATCGCTGCTATTATGTGGGGGTTCTCGTGAGCGGCGTACGCGAAAGCGACCGGGTGTCTGATATGCGGCGGGCTTCGGCCTCGTCAAGCGTGTCCTCGGGTCTGCTCCAGGGGAATCCACGGCAGTCGTCTGCAGCCTCATCCGCTTGATGCGTTAGGGGCTGGTTGTCGGACGGTGCCGTTTTACCACGATATCGAGGTGTGTTCCGTGTCGTCCTCGGGCGATTCAGATGCGAAAGCGCCGAAGACGCGGGCGTGACCCGTCGTCTGGCGGCTTTGCAGTCTCGGCTCCGTTGCTAGTTCCGGCCGGTCCACCGACAGTGCAGCGGGCTTGGGCAACCCGCACGGCGCGACCGAGTCGATGCAACGAAAAAGAGCGAGCATGAACGTGCTTCTTGCCGCACATCTCCCACTCGTCTTTCGGGAAGGTTGTGCCGTAGCGAGCTCGAACGCCGTCATCTCGGAGTGCAAAATAAGCGTGTTGGGGCGCCTGAAGGTGGCCTCCGCCGCACACAGACTGCGTCCGGCCCGCCGAAGGCGAGGACGGACGCGCAGTCGAACGATTACCTGGTTGATCCTGCCAGTAATCATATGCTTGTCTCAAAGATTAAGCCATGCATGTCTAAGTACATGCCGAAATAAGGCGAAACCGCGAATGGCTCATTAAATCAGTTATGGTTCCTTAGATCGTTTCTTCCTACTTGGATAACTGTGGCAATTCTAGAGCTAATACATGCAGTGAGCCTGGAGCCCTTTGGGTAACGGGTGCTTTTATTAGACCAAGATCGATCGGGTTTCGGCCCGTATTGTGTGGTGACTCTGGATAACTTTGTGCTGATCGCATGGCCACGAGCCGGCGACGTTTCTTTCAAGTGTCTGCCTTATCAACTTTCGATGGTAGGTTACTTGCTTACCATGGTTGTTACGGGTAACGGAGAATCAGGGTTCGATTCCGGAGAGGGAGCCTGAGAAACGGCTACCACATCCAAGGAAGGCAGCAGGCGCGCAAATTACCCACTCCCGGCACGGGGAGGTAGTGACGAAAAATAACAATACGGGACTCTTTTGAGGCCCCGTAATTGAAATGAGTACACTCTAAATCCTTTAACGAGGATCAATTGGAGGGCAAGTCTGGTGCCAGCAGCCGCGGTAATTCCAGCTCCAATAGCGTATACTAAAGCTGCTGCGGTTAAAAAGCTCGTAGTTGGATCTCAGTTCCAGACGAGTAGTGCATCTACCCGATGCGACGGCTCGGACTGAACATCATGCCGGTTCTTTCTTGGTGCACTTCATTGTGTGCCTCGAGATGGCCGGTGCTTTTACTTTGAAAAAATTAGAGTGCTCAACGCAGGCGAGTCGCCTGAATAAACTTGCATGGAATAATAGAACAAGACCTCGTTTCTGTTCTGTTGGTTTTTGGAATACGAGGTAATGATTAAGAGGGACGGACGGGGGCATTCGTATTGCGGCGCTAGAGGTGAAATTCTTGGACCGTCGCAAGACGAACTACTGCGAAAGCATTTGCCAAGAATGTTTTCATTGATCAAGAACGAAAGTCAGAGGTTCGAAGGCGATCAGATACCGCCCTAGTTCTGACCATAAACGATGCCAACCAGCGATCCGCCTGAGTTACTCAAATGACTCGGCGGGCAGCTTCCGGGAAACCAAAGTATTTGGGTTCCGGGGGAAGTATGGTTGCAAAGCTGAAACTTAAAGGAATTGACGGAAGGGCACCACCAGGAGTGGAGCCTGCGGCTTAATTTGACTCAACACGGGAAAACTTACCCGGCCCGGACACTGGGAGGATTGACAGATTGAGAGCTCTTTCTTGATTCGGTGGATGGTGGTGCATGGCCGTTCTTAGTTGGTGGAGCGATTTGTCTGGTTAATTCCGATAACGAACGAGACTCTAGCCTATTAAATAGGTGCGGGGTTCCCAGCACCTTACAACCTTCTTAGAGGGACAAGCGGCTCCTAGCCGCACGAAACAGAGCAATAACAGGTCTGTGATGCCCTTAGATGTCCGGGGCCGCACGCGCGCTACACTGAAGGAAGCAGCGTGTCTTTATCCCTGTCTGAAAAGACTGGGTAACCCGTGGAACTTCTTTCGTGATTGGGATAGGGGCTTGCAATTGTTCCCCTTGAACGAGGAATTCCCAGTAAGCGCGAGTCATAAGCTCGCGTTGATTACGTCCCTGCCCTTTGTACACACCGCCCGTCGCTACTACCGATTGAATGATTTAGTGAGGTCTTCGGACCGATGTCCGGCGCGGCCTTTCGGTTGCGCCGGTCTGTTGGAAAGATGACCAAACTTGATCATTTAGAGGAAGTAAAAGTCGTAACAAGGTTTCCGTAGGTGAACCTGCGGAAGGATCATTAACGGATTGTGAAGGGTGAGCGCCTCAGCTGCGTCTGCGCCCGACACTTTCTGCCGCTGACCCCGTTTGGACGCGGGGTCGGCTTTTCCCCACGGGGCTGCCTGAATGTGGAGCGGCACCCCGTGACAAATTGTTGCGCCCAGCGGACGCCAACACCGCGACCTTGGACGGTCGGCCAGGTGGCGGACGCGGGTACAAACGGCGCAACGCACTCATAGGTCGGCTTTCGACCCGCCACTGCACCGTGGCTCGAAGCGCTCGAAATGCGCGACCCGACCGCTGCGGGACCGCCTAGTACTGTAAACAGGAGCGGCGGAGCGCGAACGGCGAGTCGTGGTTACGTCGGTAGAAGGCGAGGCTGCGCGTTCCCGAAACGCCAGCCGAGTGCCCTCCCGACCGTTCGAGCGTGCAAGAACGAGACCCGACAATCGCGCGGCGACTGCCAAGTACGAGAGGAACGGCACAAGCGTCGGCGGTCGGTCAAGGAACTGGCGATGTGACGGGTCCGCTGTGCACCAGTGCATACCGTCCCGCCGTCCGCGGCAAGCGCCTCCGCGTCCTCGGGTGACGGAGGCTGCCGGTCGGTTCTTGCAGGCGAGGGATCTCGCTGGCACCGGTTCGCGTTGACGCGCGGCCGGTCATGGCACGGCGATGCGACGGCCGAGGTGCGCAGTACTCGATGGAGGAACCGCACGCTCCGATGACCGTCCCGCCCTCCGCGGCGTATGCGTACCGACCGTAATGGTTGCAGCAGCGCCGGCCGGCTTT
>NW_027464851.1:17500-32500 GCF_043290135.1 Rhipicephalus microplus
ACGGTGGAGTTCTGTGCGCAAAAGCGGCGCGTGTGTTTCTAAGCACCACAGCGTTGTGTCAAAAAAGAGGTGCCTGAGAGAAACGCATGCGACTGCCGTGCTTTGCGGCATAGCACCGTGCGCAAAAACGGTGCGCATGCAAGAGGTGTCAGAGCAAGCGAACTTGTGCCACGAGCAACAGGTCACTAAAAGCCTATAGATGACGGTGTTGGAGGAAAAGAAAAATATCGAGAAAGCACTGCGGTGTGCCGTGCGTAGGGACGGGCGCGCGTGCCACATGCCGCCGAAATATGGGTGTCGGAGGAGGAAAACAGAGTGCCGCGCGTAACGAGGGGCGCGCGTGTTACAGAGAGATATGCCCAAACGCATGAAAGTGTACGCAGGTGTCCTAAGGCAGTTTTTTTTTTTTTTTTTCCTCATTTTGATGTCGCCCCGGCTGACGCGGTTTTCGTTTTTCCGTGCCGCCCCGGCTGACGCAGTTTTTGCGCCGCCCCGGCTGACGCGGTTTTTGCGCCGCCCCGGCTGACGCGGTTTTCGCGCCGCCCCGGCTGACGCGGTTTTCGCGCCGCCCCGGCTGACGCGGTTCGGACTTTGCACTTTTTGGCTGTGCCTGGCTGGCGGCCCACTCACTCGATCGCCAGGTCTGTTTGCCCCGGTGGTTCCACCGCCAGGCTTAAGCGCGAACTTTTTTTGTTTGTTTTCTTTTGATTAAGCGCAAGCTTTTTTCTTTGTTTTCTTTTGATTAAGCGCGGGCTTTTTTCTTTGTTTTTTTTTTTATTTCGCCCCGGCAGACGCGGTTTTTGCGCCGCCCCGGCTGACGCGGTTTTTGCCGCCCCGGCTGACGCAGTTCGGACTTAGCACTTTTCGGCTGTGCCTGGCTGGCGGCCCACTCACTCGATCGCCATGTCTGTTTGCCACAGTTTTCCCGGTGGTGCCGCACCCGGGCTCGCCCCGGCTGACGCAGTTTTCGCGCCGCCCCGGCTGACGCGGTTTCGTGCCGCCCCGGCAGACGCGGTTTTCGCGCCGCCCCGGCTGACGCGGTTTTTGCGTCGCCCCGGCTGACACGGTTCGGACTTTGCACTTTTCGGCTGTGCCTGGCTGGCGGCCCACTCACTCGATCGCCATGTCTGTTTGCCACAGTTTTCCCGGTGGTGCCGCACCCGGGCTCGCCCCGGCTGACGCAGTTTTCGCGCCGCCCCGGCTGACGCGGTTTCGTGCCGCCCCGGCAGACGCGGTTTTCGCGCCGCCCCGGCTGACGCGGTTTCGTGCCGCCCCGGCAGACGCAGTTCGGACTTAGCACTTTTCGGCTGTGCCTGGCTGGCGGCTCACTCGATCGCCATGTCTGTTTGCCACAGTTTTCCCGGTGGTGCCGCACCCGGGCTCGCCCCGGCTGACGCAGTTTTCGCGCCGCCCCGGCTGACGCGGTTTCGTGCCGCCCCGGCAGACGCGGTTTTCGCGCCGCCCCGGCTGACGCGGTTTCGTGCCGCCCCGGCAGACGCAGTTCGGACTTAGCACTTTTCGGCTGTGCCTGGCTGGCGGCCCACTCACTCAATCGCCATGTCTGTTTGCCACAGTTTTCCCGGTGGTGCCGCACCCGGGCTCGCCCCGGCTGACGCAGTTTTCGCGCCGCCCCGGCTGACGCGGTTTCGTGCCGCCCCGGCAGACGCGGTTTTCGCGCCGCCCCGGCTGACGCGGTTTCGTGCCGCCCCGGCAGACGCAGTTCGGACTTAGCACTTTTCGGCTGTGCCTGGCTGGCGGCCCACTCACTCGATCGCCATGTCTGTTTGCCACAGTTTTCCCGGTGGTGCCGCACCCGGGCTCGCCCCGGCAGACGCGTTTTTTTTTTTCTTTCGCCCCGGCTGACGCAG
Source organism: Rhipicephalus microplus (assembly GCF_043290135.1). NCBI lineage: Eukaryota > Metazoa > Arthropoda > Arachnida > Ixodida > Ixodidae > Rhipicephalus > Rhipicephalus microplus. The sequence goes on from NW_027464851.1 coordinate 19,369, forward strand.
TTTTCGCGCCGCCCCGGCTGACGCGGTTTCGTGCCGCCCCGGCAGACGCGGTTTTTTGCGCCGCCCCGGCTGACGCGGTTTTTGCCGCCCCGGCTGACGCAGTTCGGACTTAGCACTTTTCGGCTGTGCCTGGCTGGCGGCCCACTCACTCGATCGCCATGTCTGTTTGCCACAGTTTTCCCGGTGGTGCCGCACCCGGGCTCGCCCCGGCTGACGCAGTTTTCGCGCCGCCCCGGCTGACGCGGTTTCGTGCCGCCCCGGCAGACGCGGTTTTCGCGCCGCCCCGGCTGACGCGGTTTCGTGCCGCCCCGGCAGACGCAGTTCGGACTTAGCACTTTTCGGCTGTGCCTGGCTGGCGGCCCACTCACTCGATCGCCATGTCTGTTTGCCACAGTTTTCCCGGTGGTGCCGCACCCGGGCTCGCCCCGGCTGACGCAGTTTTCGCGCCGCCCCGGCTGACGCGGTTTCGTGCCGCCCCGGCAGACGCGGTTTTCGCGCCGCCCCGGCTGACGCGGTTTCGTGCCGCCCCGGCAGACGCAGTTCGGACTTAGCACTTTTCGGCTGTGCCTGGCTGGCGGCCCACTCACTCGATCGCCATGTCTGTTTGCCACAGTTTTCCCGGTGGTGCCGCACCCGGGCTCGCCCCGGCAGACGCGTTTTTTTTTTTCTTTCGCCCCGGCTGACGCAGTTTTCGCGCCGCCCCGGCTGACGCGGTTTCGTGCCGCCCCGGCAGACGCGGTTTTTTTGCACCGCCCCGGCTGACGCGGTTTTTGCCGCCCCGGCTGACGCAGTTCGGACTTGGCACTTTTTGGCTGAGCCTGGCTGGTGGCCCACTCACTCGATCGCCATGTCTGTTAGCCACAGTTTTCCCGGTGGTGCCGCACCCGGGCTCGCCCCGGCTGACGCAGTTTTCGCGCCGCCCCGGCAGACGCGGTTTTCGCGCCGCCCCGGCTGACGCGGTTTTTGCCGCCCCGGCTGACGCAGTTCGGACTTGGCACTTTTTGGGCTGAGCCTGGCTGGCGGCCCACTCACTCGATCGCCATGTCTGTTTGCCACAGTCTTCCCGGTGGTGCCGCACCCGGGCTCGCCCCGGCAGACGCGTTTTTTTTTTCTTTCGCCCCGGCAGACGTGGTTCCCCCCCCCCCCTTTTCGCTCGCCCCGGCTGACGAGGTTTTCGCGCCGCCCCGGCTGACGCAGTTTTCGCGCCGCCCCGGCTGACGCGGTTTCGTGCCGCCCCGGCTGACGCGGTTTTCGCGCCGCCCCGGCTGACGCGGTTTTTGCGTCGCCCCGGCTGACACGGTTCGGACTTTGCACTTTTCGGCTGTGCCTGGCTGGCGGCCCACTCACTCGATCGCCATGTCTGTTTGCCACAGTTTTCCCGGTGGTGCCGCACCCGGGCTCGCCCCGGCTGACGCAGTTTTCGCGCCGCCCCGGCTGACGCGGTTTCGTGCCGCCCCGGCAGACGCGGTTTTCGCGCCGCCCCGGCTGACGCGGTTTCGTGCCGCCCCGGCAGACGCAGTTCGGACTTAGCACTTTTCGGCTGTGCCTGGCTGGCGGCCCACTCACTCGATCGCCATGTCTGTTTGCCACAGTTTTCCCGGTGGTGCCGCACCCGGGCTCGCCCCGGCTGACGCAGTTTTCGCGCCGCCCCGGCTGACGCGGTTTCGTGCCGCCCCGGCAGACGCGGTTTTCGCGCCGCCCCGGCTGACGCGGTTTCGTGCCGCCCCGGCAGACGCAGTTCGGACTTAGCACTTTTCGGCTGTGCCTGGCTGGCGGCCCACTCACTCGATCGCCATGTCTGTTTGCCACAGTTTTCCCGGTGGTGCCGCACCCGGGCTCGCCCCGGCAGACGCGTTTTTTTTTTTTTCTTTCGCCCCGGCTGACGCAGTTTTCGCGCCGCCCCGGCTGACGCGGTTTCGTGCCGCCCCGGCAGACGCGGTTTTTTGCGCCGCCCCGGCTGACGCGGTTTTTGCCGCCCCGGCTGACGCAGTTCGGACTTAGCACTTTTCGGCTGTGCCTGGCTGGCGGCCCACTCACTCGATCGCCATGTCTGTTTGCCACAGTTTTCCCGGTGGTGCCGCACCCGGGCTCGCCCCGGCTGACGCAGTTTTCGCGCCGCCCCGGCTGACGCGGTTTCGTGCCGCCCCGGCAGACGCGGTTTTCGCGCCGCCCCGGCTGACGCGGTTTCGTGCCGCCCCGGCAGACGCAGTTCGGACTTAGCACTTTTCGGCTGTGCCTGGCTGGCGGCCCACTCACTCGATCGCCATGTCTGTTTGCCACAGTTTTCCCGGTGGTGCCGCACCCGGGCTCGCCCCGGCTGACGCAGTTTTCGCGCCGCCCCGGCTGACGCGGTTTCGTGCCGCCCCGGCAGACGCGGTTTTCGCGCCGCCCCGGCTGACGCGGTTTCGTGCCGCCCCGGCAGACGCAGTTCGGACTTAGCACTTTTCGGCTGTGCCTGGCTGGCGGCCCACTCACTCGATCGCCATGTCTGTTTGCCACAGTTTTCCCGGTGGTGCCGCACCCGGGCTCGCCCCGGCAGACGCAGTTTTCGCGCCGCCCCGGCAGACGCGGTTTTCGCGCCGCCCCGGCTGACGCGGTTTTTGCCGCCCCGGCTGACGCAGTTCGGACTTGGCACTTTTTGGGCTGAGCCTGGCTGGCGGCCCACTCACTCGATCGCCATGTCTGTTTGCCACAGTCTTCCCGGTGGTGCCGCACCCGGGCTCGCCCCGGCAGACGCGTTTTTTTTTTCTTTCGCCCCGGCAGACGTGGTTCCCCCCCCCCCCTTTTCGCTCGCCCCGGCTGACGAGGTTTTCGCGCCGCCCCGGCTGACGCAGTTTTCGCGCCGCCCCGGCTGACGCGGTTTCGTGCCGCCCCGGCTGACGCGGTTTTCGCGCCGCCCCGGCTGACGCGGTTTTTGCGTCGCCCCGGCTGACACGGTTCGGACTTTGCACTTTTCGGCTGTGCCTGGCTGGCGGCCCACTCACTCGATCGCCATGTCTGTTTGCCACAGTTTTCCCGGTGGTGCCGCACCCGGGCTTGCCCCGGCAGACGCGTTTTTTTTTTTTCTTTTCGCCCCGGCTGACGCAGTTTTCGCCCCGCCCCGGCTGACGCGGTTTCGTGCCGCCCCGGCAGACGCGGTTTTTTGCGCCGCCCCGGCTGACGCGGTTTTTGCCGCCCCGGCTGACGCAGTTCGGACTTTGCACTTTTTGGCTGAGCCTGGCTGGCGGCCCACTCACTCGATCGCCATGTCTGTTTGCCACAGTTTTCCCGGTGGTGCCGCACCCGGGCTCGCCCCGGCAGACGCGTTTTTTTTTTTCCTTCGCCCCGGCAGACGTGGTTCCCCCCCCCCCCCTCCGTCTTTCTTTTTGTTTTTTTTTTCGCCGCGGCTGAAGTGGATTTTTCGGTGCCTCGACGCCCCGGTAGTCGCGGTTTTTCCGTTTCCGCACGGCCCCGGCTGACGCTGCTCGGTCACAGTCGCCTTTTGTGAGGATTGCAGACTTCTTGAGCGCGGGTGTTTTTTTTTTGTTGTTGTTGTTGTTTTATTACGCATTCGCTCCAGCAGACGCTGTTTAGACTTTTTGTTTCCTCTTTTATCCTGCGACGAGGTGACGAGGTTTATTCGGTGCCCCGCCGCCCCGGCTGAAGTGATTTTTCCTGTCCCGTGCCGCCCCGGCTGACGCGGTTGGGACTTCGCGTTTGTTCGGCCGCCACGGGTTTTGGCGCACTCGCTCGGTTGCTTGTTGTTGCCACTTGTTGCGAACCCAGGTTTCTTGAGCGAGCGCGGGCGTTTTTTCTTCCTTTCTTTCTTTGTTCTATGTGTTAGCGAATCGGCCTTTAATATCACACGAGGACTCACAACCAACAATTTTCAGTTTGAAGTGTAAAAAATCTGCAGGTGTTGACGTAACTGACTTGCCCCGTACCCTTGAGTACATCCATGAAGTTCTCGTAGTACTACTAAATCGCATTATTCCAAGTGGAGAAATTCCCATAAACTTGCAAACCTCTACACGAAAATCGGTGCGCGTGATAAAGTTGAAAATTATCGTCCGATATCAAATGTGCCTTCTATAACACAAATTCTAGGAAAAAAAAAAAAAACACTTGTTCGCCGTTCTCTGCGCCGTGACTGGCAGCACTCCGGCGAAGCGAAACGGGGTCGATTCGAGCACGATATCGGCGTCTTTCGACGTGCTCGCCGGCGACCGTCGCACGAGTACGTCGCACGAGCGCGTCTGCCGGGGCGCCGTTTGCGAAGCCGACGCAAAAGTGGGAACCGCCGCTCGGATGATCGCCGCTTTCGGCAGAGTGAGTGTTGGCACTCCGGGGAAGCGAAACAGCGTGAATGCGCCCACGAAATCGGCGTATTTTGAAGTGCCCGCCGGCGACCGTCGCACGAGTACGGTAAACCGCGTCAGCCGGGGCGTAGTTCGGGACGCCGACGAAAAAGTGGGAAGCGCAACTCGGATCTTCGCCGTTTTTGCAGGAGTGAGTGGCGGCCCTCCTGCGAGACCAAGAAGCATCGATTCGTGCACGAATTCGGCGCCTTTCGACGTGATCGCCGGCGACCGTCGCTCGAGTAGGGCAAACCGCGTCTGCCGGGGCGGGCTTCGGGACGCCGATGCGAAAGTGGGAAACGCTGCTCGGATGTTCGCCGTTTTTGGCCGAGTGAGTGCTGGCACTCGGGCGAAGCCAAACGGGGCCGATTACGGCACGATATCGGCGTCTTTCGACGTGCCCGGCGGCGACCGTCGCACGAGTACGGTAAACCGCGTCAGCCCGGGCGGAGTTCGGGACGCCGATGCGAAAGTGGAGAACGCCGCTCGGATCTTCGCCGTTTTTGGAGGAGTGAGTGGCGGCACTCCGGAGAAGCCAAGGAGCGCCAATTAGCGCACGATATCGGCGTCTTTCGACGCGCTCGCCGGCGACCGTCGAACGAGTAGGGCAAACCGCGTCTGCCGGGGCGGGGTTTACGACGCCGACGCAAAAGTGGGAACCGCCGCTCGGATGTTGGCCGTTTTTGGCAGAGTGAGTGCTGGCACACCGGCGACGCGAAAGAGCGCGAAAGCGCCCACGAAAGTGGCGTATTTGGACGTGCTTGACGGCGACCGCTGCAGGAGTACGAAAAACCACGTCAGCCGGGGCGAGCGACCCACGGCGGTCTGGGTGCTTATCGCTGCTATTATAGGGGCACCCCGGCAGACGCAGAAAAAAAAAATTTTTTTTCGACCTTCTTTTTTGCTGGTCGAGCTCGGGTAACCCAGGTCGCAATGGGAGCCGCGCACGAAAGCGGCGTCGCGAGACGCGTTCGCGGTCGCTAGTCGCACGAGCTCGGCAACCGCGTCAGCCGGCGCGGAGTTCGGGATGCCGACGGCTAAGTGGGTACCGCTGCTCGGATGTTCGCCGTTTTTGGCCGAGTGAGTGCTGGCACTCCGGCGAAGCGAAACGGGGCCGATTCGGGCACGATATCGGCGTATTTCGACGTGCTCGCCGGCGACCGTCGCACGAGTACGGCAAAGCGCGTCTGCCGGGGCGAGGTTTGCGATGCCGACGAAAAAGTGGGAAGCGCCGCTCGGATCTTCGCCGTTTTTGCAGGAGTGAGTGGCGGCCCTCCTGCGAGACCAAGAAGCATCGACTCGCGCACGATATCGGTGTCTTTCGACGTGCCCGCCGGCCACCGCCGCACGAGTACGGCAAACCGCGTATGCCGGGGCGGGGTTGGCGACGCCGACGCAAAAGTGGGAACCGCCACTAGGATGTTCGCCGTTTTTGGCAGAGTGAGTGCTGGCACACCGGCGACGCGAAAGAGCGCGAAAGCGCCCACGAAAGTGGCGTATTTGGACGTGCTTGACGGCGACCGCTGCAGGAGTACGAAAAACCACGTCAGCCGGGGCGAGCGACCCACGGCGGTCTGGGTGCTTATCGCTGCTATTATAGGGGCACCCCGGCAGACGCAGAAAAAAAAAATTTTTTTTCGACCTTCTTTTTTGCTGGTCGAGCTCGGGTAACCCAGGTCGCAATGGGAGCCGCGCACGAAAGCGGCGTCGCGAGACGCGTTCGCGGTCGCTAGTCGCACGAGCTCGGCAACCGCGTCAGCCGGCGCGGAGTTCGGGATGCCGACGGCTAAGTGGGTACCGCTGCTCGGATGTTCGCCGTTTTTGGCCGAGTGAGTGCTGGCACTCCGGCGAAGCGAAACGGGGCCGATTCGGGCACGATATCGGCGTATTTCGACGTGCTCGCCGGCGACCGTCGCACGAGTACGGCAAAGCGCGTCTGCCGGGGCGAGGTTTGCGATGCCGACGAAAAAGTGGGAAGCGCCGCTCGGATCTTCGCCGTTTTTGCAGGAGTGAGTGGCGGCCCTCCTGCGAGACCAAGAAGCATCGACTCGCGCACGATATCGGTGTCTTTCGACGTGCCCGCCGGCCACCGCCGCACGAGTACGGCAAACCGCGTATGCCGGGGCGGGGTTGGCGACGCCGACGCAAAAGTGGGAACCGCCACTAGGATGTTCGCCGTTTTTGGCAGAGTGAGTGCTGGCACTCCGGCGAAGCGAAAGAGCGCGAATGCGCCCACGAAAGTGGCGTGTTTGGACGTGCTTGACGACGACCACCGCAGGAAAACGAAAAACCACGTCAGCCGGGGCGAGCGACCCATGGCGGTCTGGGTGCTTATCGCTGCTATTATAGGGGCACCCCGGCAGACGCAAAAAAAAAAAAAATTTTTTTTCGACATTCTTTCTTGCTCGTCGACCTCGGGTGACCCAGGTCGCAGTGGGAGCCGCGCACGAAAGCGGCGTCGCGAGACGGCTTCGCGGTCGCTAGTCGCACGAGCTCGGCAACCGCGTCTGCCGGGGCGGAGTTCGGGACGCCGACGGCTAAGTGGGAACCGCCGCTCGGATGTTCGCCGTTTGTGGCCGAGTGAGTGCTGGCACTCCGGCGAAGCCAAACGGGGCCGATTCCGGCACGATATCGGCGTCTTTCTACGTGCTCGCCGGCGACCGTCGCACGAGTACGGCAAAGTGCGTCTGCCGGGGCGGGGTTTGCGACGCGTACGCAATAGTGAGAACCGTCGCTCGGATGTTCGTCGTCTTTCGCCGAGCCAGTGCTGGCACTCCGGCGAAGCCGAACGGAGCCGATTCGGGCACGATATCGGCGTCTTTCCACGTGCTCGCCGGCGACCGTCGCACGAGTACGGTAAACCGCGTCAGCCGGGGCGGAGTTCGGGACGCCGATGCGAAAGTGGGAAGCGCCGCTCGGATCTTCGCCGTTTTTGGAGGAGTCAGTGGCGGCACTCCGGTGAAGCCAAGGTGCGCCAATTCGCGCACGATATCGGCGTCTTTCGACGTGCCCGCCGGCCACCGTCGCACGAGTACGGCAAACCTCGTCTGCCGGGGCGGGGTTTGCGACGCCGACGCAAAAGTGGGAACCGCCGCTCGGATGTTCGCCGTTTTTGGCAGAGTGAGTGCTGGCACTCCGGCGAAGCGAAAGAGCGTGAATGCGCCCACGAAAGTAGCGTATTTGGACGTGCTTGACGGCGACCGCCGCAGGAGTACGAAAAACCACGTCAGCCGGGGCGAGCGACCCACGGCGGTCTGGGTGCTTATCGCTGCTATTATAGGGGCACCCCGGCAGACGCAGAAAGAAAAAAAAAAAAAAAAATGGGGACATGGCGTGCGTCACCGTGCGGCTTCGCAGCGTTGCCGAAGTCGCCGAGCCCTTCGACTGAGCCGAACGGCGGACAGGGAACGTTGGTCGGCCGTTCTAACCTGTCGGTGCCACGCCGAGACGTCGTTAAGGAAAACCGCGTCGTGGGCCTCTACGACGCCGTCGAGTCGTTGTACGTTTGGTGTCCAGCGTGTCGGCGGCGAGTAGCGGACACGTCGTTCACGACTTCGGTCTTTCGCAGTCGACGCGAACTTGCGGAGAGTCGTGGTGCCTCACGTTTTCGGCAGAAACCGCGGCGGAATTTTCCCGTGCGTGCGCGCACGACCTCGGTGCTGTGCCGTCAGCGTAGTGTTGCACAAACTCGTGGCCTACCCAAGGTGCGGTACGTTTGCGGCCGTATCCTCGGTGGGAATTTCGTGAGTAGGGTCGCAAATTCTACGACCTCGGCGGGTTTGAGAGCGACGTAGACTTGTGGCACGCTCAACGTGCCACACGTTTCGGGGCACACCCGCGGTGAAATTTTCTCGAGTACGCTCGTATTAGTGCCCAAGGAGGTCTGGGTACTTATCGCTGCTATTATGTGGGGGTTCTCGTGAGCGGCGTACGCGAAAGCGACCGGGTGTCTGATATGCGGCGGGCTTCGGCCTCGTCAAGCGTGTCCTCGGGTCTGCTCCAGGGGAATCCACGGCAGTCGTCTGCAGCCTCATCCGCTTGATGCGTTAGGGGCTGGTTGTCGGACGGTGCCGTTTTACCACGATATCGAGGTGTGTTCCGTGTCGTCCTCGGGCGATTCAGATGCGAAAGCGCCGAAGACGCGGGCGTGACCCGTCGTCTGGCGGCTTTGCAGTCTCGGCTCCGTTGCTAGTTCCGGCCGGTCCACCGACAGTGCAGCGGGCTTGGGCAACCCGCACGGCGCGACCGAGTCGATGCAACGAAAAAGAGCGAGCATGAACGTGCTTCTTGCCGCACGGCTCCCACTCGTCTTTCGGGAAGGTTGTGCCGTAGCGAGCTCGAACGCCGTCATCTCGGAGTGCAAAATAAGCGTGTTGGGGCGCCTGAAGGTGGCCTCCGCCGCACACAGACTGCGTCCGGCCCGCCGAAGGCGAGGACGGACGCGCAGTCGAACGATTACCTGGTTGATCCTGCCAGTAATCATATGCTTGTCTCAAAGATTAAGCCATGCATGTCTAAGTACATGCCGAAATAAGGCGAAACCGCGAATGGCTCATTAAATCAGTTATGGTTCCTTAGATCGTTTCTTCCTACTTGGATAACTGTGGCAATTCTAGAGCTAATACATGCAGTGAGCCTGGAGCCCTTTGGGTAACGGGTGCTTTTATTAGACCAAGATCGATCGGGTTTCGGCCCGTATTGTGTGGTGACTCTGGATAACTTTGTGCTGATCGCATGGCCACGAGCCGGCGACGTTTCTTTCAAGTGTCTGCCTTATCAACTTTCGATGGTAGGTTACTTGCTTACCATGGTTGTTACGGGTAACGGAGAATCAGGGTTCGATTCCGGAGAGGGAGCCTGAGAAACGGCTACCACATCCAAGGAAGGCAGCAGGCGCGCAAATTACCCACTCCCGGCACGGGGAGGTAGTGACGAAAAATAACAATACGGGACTCTTTTGAGGCCCCGTAATTGAAATGAGTACACTCTAAATCCTTTAACGAGGATCAATTGGAGGGCAAGTCTGGTGCCAGCAGCCGCGGTAATTCCAGCTCCAATAGCGTATACTAAAGCTGCTGCGGTTAAAAAGCTCGTAGTTGGATCTCAGTTCCAGACGAGTAGTGCATCTACCCGATGCGACGGCTCGGACTGAACATCATGCCGGTTCTTTCTTGGTGCACTTCATTGTGTGCCTCGAGATGGCCGGTGCTTTTACTTTGAAAAAATTAGAGTGCTCAACGCAGGCGAGTCGCCTGAATAAACTTGCATGGAATAATAGAACAAGACCTCGTTTCTGTTCTGTTGGTTTTTGGAATACGAGGTAATGATTAAGAGGGACGGACGGGGGCATTCGTATTGCGGCGCTAGAGGTGAAATTCTTGGACCGTCGCAAGACGAACTACTGCGAAAGCATTTGCCAAGAATGTTTTCATTGATCAAGAACGAAAGTCAGAGGTTCGAAGGCGATCAGATACCGCCCTAGTTCTGACCATAAACGATGCCAACCAGCGATCCGCCTGAGTTACTCAAATGACTCGGCGGGCAGCTTCCGGGAAACCAAAGTATTTGGGTTCCGGGGGAAGTATGGTTGCAAAGCTGAAACTTAAAGGAATTGACGGAAGGGCACCACCAGGAGTGGAGCCTGCGGCTTAATTTGACTCAACACGGGAAAACTTACCCGGCCCGGACACTGGGAGGATTGACAGATTGAGAGCTCTTTCTTGATTCGGTGGATGGTGGTGCATGGCCGTTCTTAGTTGGTGGAGCGATTTGTCTGGTTAATTCCGATAACGAACGAGACTCTAGCCTATTAAATAGGTGCGGGGTTCCCAGCACCTTACAACCTTCTTAGAGGGACAAGCGGCTCCTAGCCGCACGAAACAGAGCAATAACAGGTCTGTGATGCCCTTAGATGTCCGGGGCCGCACGCGCGCTACACTGAAGGAAGCAGCGTGTCTTTATCCCTGTCTGAAAAGACTGGGTAACCCGTGGAACTTCTTTCGTGATTGGGATAGGGGCTTGCAATTGTTCCCCTTGAACGAGGAATTCCCAGTAAGCGCGAGTCATAAGCTCGCGTTGATTACGTCCCTGCCCTTTGTACACACCGCCCGTCGCTACTACCGATTGAATGATTTAGTGAGGTCTTCGGACCGATGTCCGGCGCGGCCTTTCGGTTGCGCCGGTCTGTTGGAAAGATGACCAAACTTGATCATTTAGAGGAAGTAAAAGTCGTAACAAGGTTTCCGTAGGTGAACCTGCGGAAGGATCATTAACGGATTGTGAAGGGTGAGCGCCTCAGCTGCGTCTGCGCCCGACACTTTCTGCCGCTGACCCCGTTTGGACGCGGGGTCGGCTTTTCCCCACGGGGCTGCCTGAATGTGGAGCGGCACCCCGTGACAAATTGTTGCGCCCAGCGGACGCCAACACCGCGACCTTGGACGGTCGGCCAGGTGGCGGACGCGGGTACAAACGGCGCAACGCACTCATAGGTCGGCTTTCGACCCGCCACTGCACCGTGGCTCGAAGCGCTCGAAATGCGCGACCCGACCGCTGCGGGACCGCCTAGTACTGTAAACAGGAGCGGCGGAGCGCGAACGGCGAGTCGTGGTTACGTCGGTAGAAGGCGAGGCTGCGCGTTCCCGAAACGCCAGCCGAGTGCCCTCCCGACCGTTCGAGCGTGCAAGAACGAGACCCGACAATCGCGCGGCGACTGCCAAGTACGAGAGGAACGGCACAAGCGTCGGCGGTCGGTCAAGGAACTGGCGATGTGACGGGTCCGCTGTGCACCAGTGCATACCGTCCCGCCGTCCGCGGCAAGCGCCTCCGCGTCCTCGGGTGACGGAGGCTGCCGGTCGGTTCTTGCAGGCGAGGGATCTCGCTGGCACCGGTTCGCGTTGACGCGCGGCCGGTCATGGCACGGCGATGCGACGGCCGAGGTGCGCAGTACTCGATGGAGGAACCGCACGCTCCGATGACCGTCCCGCCCTCCGCGGCGTATGCGTACCGACCGTAATGGTTGCAGCAGCGCCGGCCGGCTTTTGAATTCGCCACACGAAACACGGTGCGAGATCGCGGTTAGGGGAGCGTCGACGTTGCCAGGCGTTTTGCTTGCTGCCGAGGGAAAGGCGGCACGGCCACGTCGCGCTCGTCGCGATTAGCGGGTCTGCGCGCTTTGGGAAGGTGCCGCAACGACTTGCCGAAAGAGGAAGCACGGAAGAACGAGGGACTTGGACGTCCCGACAATTGAACGCACTTGCGGCCAGGCCCTTGCTGGCTTCGTTCTTCCGCCTCGAGTAGGCTCGTACGCGGCTCCGGCGCCGAAAGTGGTCCTTGGCACCGACTTCGGTGGACGTGGGAAGTGCCGCGCAAGTACGGCGCGCCTGGCTCCACCTGTTGGCTAAAGTAGGCAGCCGGATCGGCATTTTGGTGTGCGGTGGCAAACCGTGGATGCGAAAAAAGCTTGTGCGATTTCGTGGAACAAAAAGCGGGGGTCCCCCTTTTTATGCGGAGGAGACCGACCCGCCTGCCGTGGTGAACCGCGACGCCACGGTAAAAACGGGAGAGGCTTGTCGATGGGACCGTGCATCCCGCGCTCCACGGAGGCCGGGAGGCGGCCGCCCGAGGAAATGTGTAGCCGTCGAGGCCCGCATCTGCGTGCACTCTTATCCAAATGGGTGTACCGCAGGCATTTTCTGGTTAGGCGGGCCAATGAGAGCGAGCACACAACGATACCTACGGGTCCGGCTTGGAGAACCGGCTTCGACGCCTCCCGAGTATTTATAGAGGGGTGGACCACGAAAGCACTCGCAAGTAGCGAAAGCGAAACGCCGTCCGAAACACACCGTTTGCTCGATTTGCGGCAGCCGAAAAAGGCGCGGCAGAGTTTTGGAGTCCAAGCGTGCGCTGAAAAGCGCCCTTCTTGGCCACTGTTTGGCCGAGTGCCAGAAACGTTTGGTTTTGACTGTACGGAATTGAACAAACACTTTTTCACGACTCTAAGCGGTGGATCACTCGGTTCTCGGGTCGATGAAGAACGCAGCCAGCTGCGAGACTTGGTGTGAATTGCAGGACACACTGAGCACTGATTCTTTGAACGCACATTGCGGCCTTGGGTCTTCCCTTGGCTTCGTCTGTCTGAGGGTCGGATCACATATCAAGAGAGCCTTCGGCGCACAAGGGAACGTGAGCCGTCGACTCGTTTTGACCGCGTCGGCAACACGGACAGCACGCTGAACACCTCACAGCGAGCGCCAACAGCGGCCACTCAAGGGCGAGACGGTGGCGACCGTCGTGCCAGAGCCCAACCGAAACGGGGGCGACCGACTGCATTGAGGATGTGGCACCTCGTTGAGACCGCCGCAGGACTTCGAGTCGGAAGGAAGCCTGCAGGGAAAGTGCGGTCGAGGTTGCGTACTCCTCTCTGCGACCGGGCGCGCAAGAGCTGCGAGAGCCACGGACGCGCAACTTTAACGCACGGTAAACACGAGGAGCGAAAGCCGGCCAGCAAAGCTTCTCCAGCCGTGCGCAAAGTGCGCGAGATCGCAGCCTTGCGTTGCGCTTGTTGCCCTCGAAGTAAGCAGGGTGTCCCGTAGACCGGGCGCTCGAACACGCTGCGGGGCCGTGCCTCCTCCAGGCTTTGCCGCGCGAACAGGGAACGTTCGCGCGCAAAGCGCAGGGAGGTGAGGAGGCTGCGCCCGACGTTTGCGGTTCGCTGCGTACGCGGTTGATGCGGAGAGCACGGCGCGACGACTTGCCGCGAAGCGGAAAAAGTCTCCCGCACGAGTTGGCGAAACGTT